>NW_012267254.1:14276730-14280304 GCF_000151885.1 Dipodomys ordii | reverse complement strand
GATAAGATGATGTTAAGCAAAATGAACCCCAAGATAGGGACACAAGTGTTTTTTTCTTCCTTGCTGTTGTTTCTAACATATTTATAAGGTACCATGTGATTTTTTCGTTGCTTTGTATATCCCTCCCCCATGGTTTAACCCCTGTTTTCACTGTATTTGATGTTGGTATAATTTGGGGAGGAGAAGGAAAAAAACAAAATGTTTAAATAGGGATACAGTTTGACCCATTGGAATGAGATGTACAAGATGCTATGTGGAATACAATTTAGGTGCGGGGGTGGGGGGGAAGGGCTGTAGTTGAGGAGGTGAGGAGGGAAGGGATGGTAGGGGAAAAACAAAGGAGGAGGTAACAATGCTGGATAAGAAATGTACTCATTACCTTGCTCATGTAACTGTAACCCCTTTGTACAATATTTTCACAATAAAAATTATTTTAAAAATAAAAATAGACCTATAAAAATAAAAAAATAGTGCTGAGAAAACTGGTCGTCCATTTGCAGGATACTGAAACTGGATCCCTATCTCTTACTCTGTACAAAAATCAAACTCAAGTGGATCAAAAACTCAATAAGGACCCGAAACTTTAAATCTCCTACAGGAAAACATGAGGAAAGCTCTGAAAGTTATGAACTGCCCAGAAAATAAAAACAAGAATTGACAGATGTGACTGTATTAAATTAAGAAGCTGCTTCACAGTAAAAGAATTACCAGAACAAAGGGACAATGCATGTAATGGATGGAAATGTTTTCCATCTATTTATCATCAAATAAAGCATTAATAACCAGAATATATAAAGTGTTCAAAACTGAACAGAAAAGAATAATGTAGTTAATAAATGTGTAAGAGAATTGACAGTTCTCACAAGAAGAAATTCAAATTGCTAAGAGATACATGAGAAGTGTTTAACATTCCCAACCATAGGGGAAGTGCAAATCAAAACCACACTAAGATTCCATCTCACCCCAGTCAGAATGGTAATCATGAAGACAACAAAAACAAATGCTGGCAAGGATGTAAACAATAGGGATCCTTCACACACTGCTGGTACAAATGCAAACTTGTTCAACCACTATGGAAATCAGTATGGAGATTCCTCAAAAAACCCTAAAAATACACCTACCATATGATCCTGCCATATCTGATGGAGAAGAAATCAACATAGCAGAAAGATACATGTATACTTTGCAACACTGCTGCTAATAGTCAAACTGTAGAATCAGCCAAGGTACCCCAACAACCGAAAATATTGGCTAAAATAATAAGAAGGATGCTATGATATAAAACATGACATATATAATTATATATATATATATCTTATAAATTATATATAATATCATGGTATATATAATGATGTAACAATATATTAGAGACATAAAGAAAATGAAATCATGCCATTTGCAGCAAAATGAATTGAATTGGAGGACATTATGTTAACCAGAAAGCCAAATATTTATTTTCATTTATGTGAGGAAGCTAGACCTCAAAATGTACATATGTACATGTACCAATATACATAAATTTATATACATCTACCTAGAACATGGCTCTATTAGATTATGTATGAAGATGAGTAGAAGGGGAGAGGGAAAAAAAGGGAAAATGGAGGGCAAATAACTTCAAAATACAGTGCAACTATGTATAATGATGGTATAAGAAATCTCAATGACCAGCAATCCCACTTTTGGGCATTTACCCAAATGTTCACAAACAAGACCACACTAAAGCTACCAGCACAACTATGTTTATTGCAACATTATTTACCATAGCTAAGGTATGGAACCAACCCAGATGCCCCTCAGTAGATGAATGGATCAAGAAAATGTGGTATATATACACAATGGAATTCTATGCCTCCAGCAGAAAGAATGACATTGCCCCATTTGTTAAGAAATGGAAAAACTTGGAAAAAATTATATTAAGTGAAGTAAACCAGGCCCAAAGAAACATAGGCCCCATGGTTTCCCTTATTTGCAATATCTAGTATATGTATGAGTCAAGCGGAAAAGGTCAGATAATGTGATGTTAGGAAAATGAACCCTTAGATATGTATTTAAAGGTATTTTTCTTTCATGCATTTGTTTCTAACGCATTTATAAGATTATTTCTTTGTTGCTTTGTATGTCCCTCCCCCACAGTATAACCCCTGCTTTCACTATATTTGATGTCAGTATAACTTGTGGAGGAGATGGGGAAAAACAAGTCATTTAAGGATACTGGTGGACCTGTTGCAACAATGAGAAGTACAAGTTGTCATGTCGAAAACGAGCTTTACAACGTTGGTGGGGGAGGGGAGGCTGGGAAAGGATGTGAAGTAAACAAAGGAGGAGGCTACAATGCTTGATAAGAAATGTACGCATTATGTTGCCCATGTAATTGTAACCCCTCTGTACAGTATGTTCACAAAAAAGTAAAATTAAATTAAAAAAAAGAAATCTCAATGAAAGTTGTGCATTAGGGGACTGGGGGGTAAAGGAAGAGATAGAGAGGGTTGTTAGGAGCAAAACATAATACATGTACACCTAAACTATTATAGTAAAACCCCTTGATGTAATTAATACATGCACAAAAAAAAATCCGTGAATTACAGGAAAGTAAAACAGGTTGGAATGTAGCAGGCAGGCACCAGTGGGAGAAGAGGGCTAATGAAAAGGGTGAATGAGAGTGGATAGGGTTTAGTTTATTGCATGTATGAAAATAAAAATTGAAACCTGTTAAAATTGTTTGTAGAAGGGGAATAGGATGGGGAGAGTAATAGAGTTGAGGAGGGTGATCAAGATGTACTGTTTACATGTGTGGAAATGTCACAATGAAACTTCCTTGTACAATCAGTGTAATAAAAAAAATTAGGCCCAATGGAGAGGGGAAAAAAAGAAAGAAAGAAAGAAGGAAGGAAGGAAGGAAAGAAAGAAAGACAGAAAGAAAGAAAGAAAGAAGGAAAGAAAGAAAGAAAGAAAGAAAGAAAGAAAGAAAGAAAGAAAGAAAGAAAGAAAGAAAGGCTATATACATACATAAAAATAGAACAATCAAGCCAAGCACTGGTGGCTTGTGCCTGTAATCTTAGCTATTCAGGAGGCTGAGATCTGAGGGTCCCAGTTCAAAGCCAGCCCAAGCAAAAAAGTCCCCATGTGACTGATTCATCTCCAGTTAACCACGCAAAAACTCGAAGTGGTGCTATATACCTCAAGATCAGTAGCCCTAAGCACATAGAGGCTCCAGGACATTGCTCAGGCCCTGAGTTCAACACCCACAACTGACCAAAACAAACAAACAAAAAAATGAAAACAATGATACTCAGAAGGCTGAGACCTGGAGGATTGTGGTTCAAAGCCCTCCAGGGAAGAAAAGTTTTGGAGACTCCACCTCTAACTACTCTGTAAAATGCTGGGCTGGAGGTATGGCTCAAGTGGCAGAGCACCAGCCATGAGTAAGAAAGGTAAGCAAGAGCACAAGACCCCTTGAAATCAAGTCCTGGTAAAAAGAAAGAAAGAAAGAAAAGAAAGAAAAGAAAGAAAGAAAGAAAGAAAGAAAGAAAGAAAGAAAGAAAGAAAGAAAGAAAGAAAGAAAGAAAGAAAG
>NW_012267254.1:14274559-14275930 GCF_000151885.1 Dipodomys ordii | reverse complement strand
GGAAGGAAGGAAGGAAGGAAGGAAGGAAGGAAAGAAGGAAGGGGGAAAGAAAAGTAGGGAGGGAGGAACAAAGAAAGGAAGGAGGAAGAAAGAAAGAAAAGAAAAGAGATGATGAAAATACAACAATGAAACTTGTTGAAATTGTTTCAGGAAATGCCAGGAAGGAGGATAAGGGAGAGTGATAGAGGGGGTAAAGTTGGTAGGGTACACTGTACTCATAAACAGAAATGTCACAGCTACCCCTCCTCCTTTATACAACTAATGTGTGCTAATATGTTTGCTAATAAAAAATCTTCAAAAAAGACTTGATAGCCATTATTTTGTACAATTAATATATACTCAATTTTTTTTTTAAAAAAGGCAGCTCCTTGTGATGAACCACCCCATATGGGGTGCCTTGCATAATTGGCAGTCAGCCTGAAGGGAGTAATTTATAGTGTGATTCTTTTTAAAGAGATGCCTTCTTTTTACAGACATGCCTTCTGGGCATGAGAATTACACAAAGGAGACTTTCCAGAAGCAGATGTGCCCGGTATGGATTACTCTGGCACCACACATGTTAAAACCCAACCCCCAGAGTTGGTTGGTGCCACGTGCCTTATATACAAGATTCATAACTGTTCTGGAGTCAGTTTGCTTAACTTTGAACCCCAATGATGATCTTGGGTGTGGTTCTTATCACCTGCTCTGTATCTTCATTTCCTTATATGTTATTGTTGTGTGTGTACAAAATAGCATTAATACACATAAAGCACTTAGTGGGGTGCCTGGCACAAGGTCAGTGAACAGTCAGAATTTTTTTGGCAATAGGGTACATGAGATTTATTTACAATGAAGAACACAAAATAATATGAAATGAAATGTATGTCATATTTCTTTAAGTTTACAAATACATGTATGAATGGTGATGAAGGCACCCATTCTAGGCTGAAAAATAGCAAGACTACTTAAATAAAAAATAAACTATATTTAGATATTTTGACAGCAGGTGTCATTTGCCTTAGCCGGTTATTGGTATAGTTATTTAAATACATAAACCAGAACAAATACCAAGATAGAGATGACAAGTGAAGTACAATTCAAGAATGTTTTAAAAGTAGTCCTTACTCATTGCCCCATTTGTTAGGAAATGGAAAGACTTGGAAAAAATTATATTAAGTGAAGTAAGCTAGGCCCAAAGAAACATAGGTCCCCTGGTTTCCCTTATTTGCAATAACTAGTATATGTCTGAGTCAAGCAGAAAAGGTCAGATAAGTTGATGTTAGGGAAATGAACCATAGGTCCCATGGTTTCCCTTATTTGCAATATCTAGTATATGTATGAGTCAAGCAGAAAAGGTCAGATAAGTTGATGTTAGGGAAATGAACCCTA
>NW_012267254.1:14270725-14274509 GCF_000151885.1 Dipodomys ordii | reverse complement strand
AATGTTTTTTTCTTTCATGTGATTGTTTCTAACACATTTATAAGATTATTTCTTTGTTGCTTTGTATGTCTCTCCCCCACAGCATAACCCCTGCTTTCACTGTATTTGAGGTTGGTATAATTTGTGGAGGGGAAGGGAAAAAACAAATCATTTAAATAGGGATACAGGTGGACCCATTGCAACAATTAGATGTACAAGTCATTATGTCAAAAACGAACTTTACATCTTTGGTGGGAGGTGGTGAGGACGATTGGGTGGGGGGACTGGGGGAGGATGGGAAGGGATGGGAAGGAGAAACAAAGGAGGAGGCTACAATGCTTGATAAGAAATGTACTCAGTACCTTGCCCATGTAATTGCAACCCCTCTGTACAGTATTTTCACAATAAAAAATAAATAAAAATAAAAAAGTAGTCTTCACTGTTTATCAAATGAATGATTGTTTATCTTAAAAGTTAGTATGATTTGCCAAAAACAAAAGGAAGAAAACAAACTTCTAAGTTTTCCATCATTTAAAAAAAAAATCTCAAGCCATTATCTTGACATATATGCACATAGGCAGATTAAGGTAGAAATATATCTGTCCAATGTGTGCTTATATGCATATCAAAAGTACTTGTAAGCCAGCTTCTGATAGTTTATAATCTTAGCTACTTATGAGGTCAAGCTCTGAGGATCATGAATTGAAGCTACCCCATGTAAGAAAGTCTATAAGACTCTTACCTTCAGTTAACCACCAAAATGCTGGATAGGGAAGTATAGCTCAAATGGTAGATTGACAGCCTTAAGTGAAAAAGCTAAGAGACAGTGCCCAGGGCCTGAGTACAAGCCCCAGAAATCCCACATTTTAAAAAAGCTACTTTCAACTTTGAAAAGTTAATACATATACATCATTAATTATTGCTATACATTTTTGTAGTAGTTATTGGTGCAGTTTTAGACAGTGACATCTACATCTAACCAATGGATGTCAGACCTAATTTTTCCTGTAATAATAAAAAACTGAAATTCTTGACTAAAAAAATTAATTCTAGTTATTAATCCCAGACTTCTGCCAATCCTTAATGGCCTAATGGATTTGTTTTTTTTTTTAAATTTTCTTGTAAAGATGCTGTACAGAGGGGTTACAGTTACATGAGTAAGGTAATGAGCACATTTCTTGTTGAACATTGTTACCCCCTCCTTAGTTTTTCTCCTCAGTCAGAATTTTTTTTTTCCAATCCTGGGGCTTGAATTCAGGGCGTGGGCACTGTCCCTGAGCTTCTTTTGATCGAGGCTAGCACTCTACCACTTGAGCCACAGCACCACCTCTGGCTTTTTCTGTTTATATGGTACTGAGGAATTGAAAACAGGGCTTCATGCCTGCTAGGCAAGCCCTCTACCACTGAGCCACATTCCCAGCCCCTGTTATTACTTTTTTTTGTACATTTTTTTATTGTAAAAGTTGTATGGGGGTAAGGGGAGGATGGGAAGGGATGGGAAGGGGAAACAAAGGAGAAGGCTACAATGCTTGATAAGAAATGTACTCATTATCTTGCCCATGTAATTGTAACCCCTCTGTACAGTATTTTCATAATAAAAAATATAAAAATAAAAAATGACTATACAGAACTCTCAAAGCAAAAAAAAATGTTGTATGTTATTACTCTTTTAAGAAAATCTTCTTTTTTTTTCCAGGGCTGAGAACCGAACCCAGGGCCTTGCATGCGCCAGGCGGGCGACCTTCCGCTGGGCTAAACCCCCAGCCCCTAAGAAAATCTTCTAAAACAAGTTTTAAGAACTAAATCAAGTTTCTTTTCAATTACCACTGGGATTTTATTGTGGTATTTCCACAATTGGTTATAATATACTTTGATCAAATTCAACTTTCATTATTCTCACTCTCAATTCTTCCTCTTTTAAACATTTTTTTAGTAGGTTTCATTACTCTACTTTTATACGTGTGTATGAAGTAGTTTTGAAGCAAGGCTTGCAGAAGGATGCTGGCTTTCTTACCATTAGAGTCTGTTTCAGAATCAGAGTCATTATCACTCTTCAGAATATTTCTCATGTTTTCTTTTAGATGAGTTTTTTTTTCCTTTCTCCTTTTCTTGGATCTTTCTTTTTATGCTTTTTATTGTAAAAATAGTGTACAGAGGAGTTACAGTTACATGAGTAAGGTAATGAGTACATTTCCTATCAAGCATTGTTCCCTCCTCCTCTGTTTTTCCCCTACCATTCCTTCCCTCCCCACCTCCCTAACTTCCCCGCTCCCCCCCAAGTTGTAAAATTCGTTTTCAACATAGCATCTTGTACATCTCATTGTTACAATGGGCCAACCTGTATCCTTGTTTCAGCATTTTGTTATTTCCCTTCTCCTTCCCAAATTAGAAAAGTGTATTTACAAGAAGTAGGGCACCAGAATCAAATACCGTGAAAACAGGGGTTATACCATGGGGGAAGAACATACAAGAGAAACAAAAAAAAAATCACATAGTACATTTTAGATACGTTAAAAAACCATAGCAAGAAAGAAAAAATCGTTATGTCCCTATCTTGATGTTCATTTCACTTAACATCATGTTATATGGTCATAGAGAACTTCTCTGAAGAGGAAATAAGAATGGTCAATAGACACATGAAGAAATGCTCAACTTCTCTGGCCATAAAAGAAATGCAAATCAAAACAACATTGAGATTCCACCTCACCCCCAGTTAAAATGGCTATAATCAAGAAATCTAATAATAACAGCTGCTGGATGGGATGTGGCCAAAAGGGAACCCTACTACATTGTTGGTGGGAGTGTAAACTTGTTCAACCACTCCGGAAAGCAGTATGGAGGTTCCTCAAAAGACTCCACATAGAACTCCCCTATGACCCAGCAATCCCACTCTTGGGCATTTATCCAAACGATCACAAACAAGGCTATACTAAAGCTACCAGCACAACTTGGTTTATCACAGCAAGATATGGAACCAACCCAGACACACAAACACACACATATATAATGGAGTTCTATGCCTCCATCAGAAAGAATGACATTGTCCCATTTGTTAGGAAATGGAAAGACTTGGAAAAAATTATATTAAGTGAAGTAAGCCAGGCCCAAAGAAACATAGGTCCCATGGTTTCCCTTATTTGCAATAACTAGTGTAAGTCGAGGACAAGCAGAAAAGATCAAAAGCTATGTACATATGGATCTTTCTTTTGAATTAATAGACTATTTTTTTCTTTGTAACTGTAGAAGACACAAATAAAGGTGAACTTGTAAAGAAGTACTTGGGAACATTGATTTATTGATTTTAGTTGCTACTTGAGGAAATGTTAAATCTAATACTCAACTAGTTATGTTTAAGTCCTCAATAATAAAGTTCTGTATCTTTTTCTAAGTCATAGAGAGGTTTATTGACTATGCTTTTAGTCCAAGGTCAAAGGGCTGCCTCTGGTAGCATACTTGCTGGTAGACAAAGCTCTATCTTTAAAATACCTTCTACCCCTATGATGAAAACTTTAAAAATTTGAAAAAGGAAATCTAAACAGAACTTAGAAAATGGCAAAACCTCCCATGCTCCTGGATTGGAAAGATTAACATCGTGAAAATCGCAATACTTCCCAAGGCTATCTACAAATTCAACGCAATACCTATCAAAATTCCAACTCCATTATTCGAGGAAATAAAAGAGGCAATCCAAAAATTCATATGGAAGAATAAAAAGACCCCGAATAGCAAAAATGCTCCTCAATGGAAAGAACACTGCTGGAGGAATATCAATACCAAATTTCAAACTCTACTATAAAGCCATAGT
>NW_012267254.1:14238713-14269455 GCF_000151885.1 Dipodomys ordii | reverse complement strand
GATGGGGAAAAACAAGTCGTTTAAGGATACAGGTGGACTTGTTGCAACAATGAGAAGTACAAGTTGTTATGTAGAAAACAAACTTTACAACTTTGTTGCGGGAGGGTGGGGAGGCTGGGAAGGGATGTGAAGGGCAAACAAAGGAGGAGGCTACAATGCTTGATAAGAAATGTATTCATTATCTTGCCCATGTAATTGTAACCCCTCTGTACAGTATGTTCACAAAAAATAAAAAAAAATTAAAAAAAATACCTTCTGAAGTATTCATTCTCTTTGGTTCTTCATCTTCTGCTGCAGTATGTTCACCAGAGCTGAATTTTAAGAAAATGGCTGTAAGAATCAGAAAAGTGATGAAACATAGACTACAGAATATTAAAATTTTTCAGTAGCAGAATTGATTTCCAAGAGCCTTTCAAAACAAAGACTGTACACTTTTGTAAGAGTATAGTTCAGGAGCTAACCATCTTCATAAGAGTAAAATGATTTACATTTGCATAATGCTTTAGAAGTTTTCAAAGTGCTATTCAAACAAGGCAGCACGGAAGGTTTCTTTTTTCAGAAGAACAAAGCAAAAGTACAGAAATAGAAGTCATAAGGAAAGATTAAAGAAACTGGATGTAAGGACAAATAACTTTATAATTTTAATTTAAGTGTACAAAGGACATAGATTAGAGCAACAAGTGTTTTGTTTCTCCAACGTGAGAAAATCCTAACAAACTTCAGTACAAGGGATTTTGTTTTGTTGTATAGATTTTTAAAATCAAGATTAATAAAGTTCTATGATAGCTTAGAAAGAAGATTTTCATATTAAGTAATTTTTCTGCATTAGGTCACATCTGAGATAATTGGGGGATTACCTTGAAAATTATTTTTTATAATTACTTCCAATTCTAATTGTATAAGTTCAAATCCTTGGAGCATTTTCCAAGTATAAATGAGAAAAATTCAGATACTAATACTTCCCACTATCACAAAATACAGGTTTATTTGTCAAACACATTTATCTTGATTCAATGTAATGTAGACACAGAAATTGAAGCAGATGAAGAAAATGATGAATAACACAGAAGACAAAAGGGGGAAAAAAAAAGCTCGGCATGGAGGTTCAATCTTGTAACCCTACCACTTGAGAGGCAATGATTGGTGAACACAGTTTGAGGCCAACCTGGGCATAAAAGTTTACAAAATTCCAACTTAATCAGTGGCAGGAGATGGTGGCACACATCTGTCATCCCAGCAACAAAGGGAAGCACAAACAAGAGGACCACAGTCCGACTAATCTCAGACATAAAGTAAGTCCTTACATTGAAAATAACAAAAGTAGACTGTGTCAAGTAGTACAACACCTTAATTTTTAATTGATTAATTTATTTTTTACAACACCTTCTTAGTAAGTACAAGGCCTAGAGTTTAAACTGCAATACTGCCAAAAAAGCAGAAATAATCAGAAAGGGATATTGGTAGTACTAGATATAGAACACTAAGCAAACCCATACTGTGATATTCATTAAAAAACAAAACAAAACTTTGTAGCAGGATATCAGTGGGTCACATTTATAATTCTATCTACCCAAGAGGCTGAATCTGAGGATCCCAGTTTGAAGCTAGCCCAGGGAGAAAAGTCCATGAGATTCTTATCTCCTATAAACCACCAAAAAGTTGGAAGTGGAGTTGTGGCTCAAATGCTAGAGAACCAGCCTTGAGCAGAAAAGCTAAAGAACACTGCCCAAGCCTCAAATACCAGCAAATTAAAAATCAAACAAATAAAAACTACCTTATTTGTAATATTATAGTCATGCAATCTACTAAATGGGTTAAGAAAAATTCAAAATAATGTATTTTTAATACTGAACTCTTCCATTAATAAGAAATAAGCACCACATGAATTGAAATTAAACAGAATTACCCTTCATGCTAAAATTGGCAACATATTTTAATTCTTACATATGTTCTGTTTTTAATGGATGAGAAAAGCATTAATCACAAAAAAGAAAAAAGTGAGATACAAAAAATTCTTCACTTAATATAAATTTTGATAATAGACTATAAATTTAATAAATATCCTAACATATCTAAATAACACATAGTGGTTCTGGATTTTATTAACCACCTAGGCTGCCCTCATAAAAGATGACAGATTGAATTGCTTTAGCAACAGAAATAAATTTTCTCACCATTCTGGAGGGTGTAAGTCCAAGATCAAGATGACATCATGGATTGGTTGCTTGTAAAGCTGTCTGCCGAGCTTGTGGACAGCTACCTTCACACTGTGTCCTCACATGGTGTCTGTTCTGTGTTCATGAGCTTGCTAGTATCTCTTCCTTTTCTGATAAGAACAACATTCCTGTTGGATTAGGATCCATTTTCATGACCTCATTTAACCTCAATAACATTCCTTAAAGCCCTAGCTCCAAATAGTCACTTTGGGAGTTAGGCGTTCAATATGCTCATTTGGTGAGAGACATAATTTATTCCATAACAAAGATTCTTTGGAGAAAATCCTCATATTTCAGAAGATCCCAATTCTGCAGTCCTCTCTCTCTCTCTCTCTCTTTTTTTTTGCTTAATCTTTTCAAAGATACAGGCACTAGCTTATAATGTAATGGCAGAATGCTGTATTGTAAAAATAAATATATGCTTAAAATATAATTTTGCATCTAAGTTTTGGCATTTATCATATTATAATTACACAATATAATCATCTATAAGTATTTAAAATGAATCTTAATAGTGAAATCCTAGCCTTCATTTACATTTTAAACTTTCAATGATGATTTAATATCAGTGCAAAGTTATTGTTATAGGAGAATAAGAAAATGGAAGCCCCAGGCTCAAACTCCCTAGTTCTATAGGTCATGTCTGTCTACTGACCCCCAAGATGTTGAAATTAAAAAGACAAGTTATGGTGAAGGCGAAGGGCAGGGAAGGAGACTTACTACAGGGCATGTGCAGCCTTACAGCATTTCAAAACATCCAGAAGCAGAAGAGGACCTGACGTACTATGGGTCCCAAGGATGAATGAAAACAATGTTAGGGAGCCAAATGGTGAATAAGGAAGGAAAGAATAGATTGAAGAAAATGTTGTACATGGGCCTATGGAAGGCAGCGTAGAAATTTGTACATTGGACAGAATAGAGTCCCAAGGCAAGCAAGCAGTCCTCGGAGCGAAAGTGCCATGCCATCTCACTCACCTTCACTATGGGCTGAACTCCCTCTCCAGGTCCAGGAGGCTGGCTATGCTTTGCTCGGCAAATAGCTGCATCAGTGGGCAGAAGAGGCTGAGGAGTAGAGTGCCCCGTAGGCTCAGAGGACTATTTTTTGAGAATAAACCTGCAAGCAAGAGCAGCAGGGATGGTTTCTAGAGCCTTAGCTGAAGCAAGCCAATTATCCGAGGCCATTCGAATCTCCAGACTCAGAGCCAGAGCAGGGGTGGCCAGGAGTGGAAAACTTAGCTGTGCTTTGGGGCTCTTTTGAAGTGTGAGGTTCCCCACCCCCACTCCGGAGCCCTAGGCCTCCCCTTGCGAACTGCAGCCATGAAAACAGGCACACTCTCACCAGCCTGCACGATCTGTTACCCTGGCTTCCAAAATGCACTCAGCGCAACCAATCAAAGCTAAGGAAACCATGGAAACGGGTTTCCAGGTGCTTGGCAAAAGCTTTCCGCAGATCTAAGGATAGAGGTGAAGGGGTCTGTGTACTGCTGTAAATAAGCCACTACTGCAACCAATTCCACTCATCCATCTGTTCCTAATGAACCTTTGCAGCTCCAAATTGATCTTTCCTTCTTTCTTTCCTTCCTTCCTTCCTTCCTTCCTTCCTTCCTTCCTTCCTTTGCTATTTATTTTTATTTCTTTTTCCTCTGAGTGAAATAACTTAAGGGTGAGAGTACTGACCACAGTAAACACTAGACAGAGTGAAGTCACTTGGTCAATTCTGCTTTGTGTGTTCCATATTTAATAATATTAAGTGCTAACTGTTGCCATATATGTGATACATACAGTTACATGTGTGAATGTGTTTATATAATGTATAGGAAAGGTACATATTGAATTAAATATTTTTCTGAACCTGTGAATAAAAAGAAAAATGCTAAAGAGATGGGAAGAAAATTATTCAAAATATTTCCTATGCAACTAAGTGTGTTTGTTTTGGTTTTGTCAGATTCATCACAAAGAAAATAGATCGTAGGCTCATGCATTTACATTTTAAATAAAAAACAAAAAACATTTTAGTATATGTCCTATATAATAATAAATCAGCATTAAGAGAACAGTTTCTATTAAAGACAAGATAATGCCACTTTGTACATCCACTTTCCTTGCTCAACACTTCTATAATTTGATCCTTATTTTTACATTTTGCTTGAAAAAGGAATGTTTGAGCAACCCCTAATGTCTAAAAACTGCTAAAACATTTATAGGCTTGTTCTCTTGTTGAACAGAAACCTACAGAGTACAAACCTAATGTGTCTTGGGATACTGAACAAGTAAGCAAAACTAAGACTACTTCATAATTTTGTCTAAGAACAGACAAAACCAGGGTCACTGTGACACCCAGAAAATGACATACACCACTTTGTTTGGCTTGAACTCAGGGCTTTGCATGCTTCATGTTTTTACTCAAGGCTGGCCCTCTACCACTTGAATTAGACCTTCACATTTGGCTTTTTTGCTGGTCAATTGGAGGTAATACTCTCACAGATTTGCCTGGGCAAATCATATATCTCAGCCTCCTAAGTAGCTAGGATTACAGACATGAGTGGCCACCTCCCAGATTTGTTTTCTTTTTAAAAAATATGCATAGGATAATCTTGACCCCTTTCAAAAACATGAATATTTACCATTCTGTTGAAATTCTTGTGCTGCTTTTCTACAAAAATCTTACTGAAAAAGGTTCATTGGAGCATTCCTGAGTGAGAAATACTACTTTTCTTCCACAGGAGATCAGACGTACATGTTATCGTCCATCTATCCACAATCTCTTCTACATTTTTCTCAATAAAATACAGCCACATGATAAAAACATTAATCATGACACAGCTTTATTTTAACTTGGAAATAAGAAATTCACATGATATTCCGTAAGCTCTTCTCCACAATTTTGTATTGTGGAAAAACAACTAGGTGGGAATCATTACATTATTGTTTTTGATTAGGATTTAAAATCATCAGTTGCTTTGGTTAATACAAAGACACTTCACAGCAAATAGGACTCTTCTATTGTAAAACAGACTAAAGTAGATTAATATTTCTTGGCAATTGAGCACTTAATAAACTAACAGACTGATGACCACTTTGCTTGCTCACTCTAATATTTTAATTTGAAAACCTATGAAATAGGATAAAATGTATCTTGTACGTTTGGAATCTATTTTATCTTTCAAAGCTCAACTAAAATGAAAATTAAATGTACTGTTGAAAGCAGTGACACTCAGGTGCTGGTGGCTCATGCCTGTAATCCTAGCTTCTCAGCATACTGAAATCTGAGAATCCAGGTTCAAAGCCACCCCAAGCAGACAAATTGAGAGGCATGTATCTCTAATTAATTAGCAGGAAACCAGGCACAGAGGTGTGGGTCAAGTGGTAGAACAACAGCTGTGAGTGCAAAAGCTGAGAGGTCAAAGCATGAAGTGCTGGCACACACACACACACACACACACACACACACACACACACACAGAACGCACCCACGTGCGCACACACAAACAACAAATCAACAAATAACAGCAACAAAATAAAACAAACAAGCCTGGCGTTGGTGGCTCACACCTGTAATCCTAGCTACTTAGGAGGTTGAATTTTGGGGATCATGGTTCAAAGTCAGTCAGGACAGGAAAGTCCAAAAGACTCTTATCTCCTATTAACCATCAGAATACTGGAAGTGGTGCTGTGACTCAAGTGGTAGAGTGTTCTTTTTGAGCAAAAAGAGCTCAGGGACAGCACCCAGGCCCCCAGTTGAAGCCCCATGACTGACAAAAATATTAAAAAATAAGTTAATACAACAAACAAACAAAAACTCTCATGAAGTTAGTGACTGGTCTTAGTTTCAGACTGTTGGGTCTCAAGTTTATGAGATCAATAGTTAGAATGGAAATATTTTGCTTTCTACCCATTCTCTTGTTTCATTCATCATGGTACTCAGTTGAGAGTATTTTTAAATTTTATTTTATTGTAAAGATGCTGTACAGAGGGGTTACATTTACATGAGTAAGGTATATTACTTGTTGAACATTGTCACCCACTCCATTGTTGTTCTCCCACTATCCCTTCCCTCCTCCCATTCTTCCCCCCCACCTCACGAAGTTGTAAAGTTCATTTCTGACATATTGTCCTTGTTGCAATGGGTCATCTTTTGTACTTCTTTCTGCATTTTGTTATTTCCCTTCCCTTCCGCCAATCAGATAAATGCATATACAAGATGGAGGGTACCAGAATCAAAGACAGAGCTTGTCAGGGCTAAACCAATCAATGGACAACTGAAAAAAAAAAGACCTGTTGTTTGGTTGAGAGTATATTATCAGGGAATTTTTTAAATTTTATAACTTTTTTTGTCCATCACGATTCTGGGTACTGTCCCTGAGCTTTTTCACTTAACACTAGTGTTCTAGTACTTTGAGCCATAGCTCCACTTCCAGTTTTCTGGTGGTGAATTGAAGATTGAGTCTCATAGACTTTCATGCTCAGGCTGGCTTTGAATTGTGATCCTCAGATCTCAGCCTCCTGACTAGCTAGGATTACAGGCCAGAGCCTCCAGTGCCCAGTTGATAACTTTTTAAATTAGATAATGAACATTGACTATACATCAGACATTAAATTCCCTAGAGGGTGAAATGCTATGAGAATAATAATAAATCAATGCAAATGTTAATGTTAATTTCCTTTCAAGATATATTTTAGGTAGTACTATTCAGTTTGTTATTCCTTTCTCCTTGCCTTTATACTGTGCATACCTATCTCCCAAGCTGTGTGAATAGCGACAGGCCTTTCATTTATTCATTTTGTATTCCACAGAGCCTACTGTATGCCTCAGTATAGATCAGATGGTCTACATTAGTGGAACACCATTGACTATAACCATTTTGTTAAAAGTTTCTTATGCAAACATTGTATTTCTTTCTCAATCTTAGAGTGAAGCCAGCCACTGGTGGCTCTTAGCTAATCAGGAACCTGAGACCTGCAGGGTCAGTTTGAATCCAACCCCAGGCAAGAAAGTCTGGGAGACTCGGTTTTCAATTAACTAGCAAAACCTGTACTGGAGGTGTGTAGCAAGAAGTAGAGTGCCAGCTTTGAGCATACAACGTGATAGAGACCATGGCAGCAGTAAGTTCCAGTATTCAAGCCCCAGTGCCACATACACAAGAAGCCCAGTGAGCTGGGCACTGGAGGTTCACACATGTAATCCTGGCCACTCAGGAGGCTGAGATCTGAGGATCATGGTTGAAGGCGAGCCCAGGAAG
This sequence comes from Dipodomys ordii, assembly GCF_000151885.1. NCBI lineage: Eukaryota > Metazoa > Chordata > Mammalia > Rodentia > Heteromyidae > Dipodomys > Dipodomys ordii. The sequence continues at coordinate 14,261,999 of NW_012267254.1, read as the reverse complement.
TTCATGGGACTGTCATCTCCAATTAACCACCAGAAAAGCAGAAGTGGTGTTGTGGCTCATAGTGCTAGCCTTGAGCAAAAAAAAAAAAAAAGGGGCCAAGGATACTCTCTAGGACCTGAGTTCAAGCTCCAAGACCGACAATAAAAAAACAAACAAATAAATAAATAGAAGTACAGTGATTTAGTTGTCTTGTTATGTTAGCACTTTAATTACAGGGTAATTAATTTTGTCATTTATTCAGATTATATTTCATCGAACAGCTTAATGTGTCAGAATTCAAACTTGCAAAATAACTGCCACCATATAGCCTGTAAAAGTTTTTATGACGTAGGAGGTATAGAGTGATTTTTTTTTCGCAACTCAGGGTTCAGGTGTCCTTGGGTTCCTCTGAGCCCTATCTTTTCTAGTTCTTTTAAGCTTTCTTTTTTTTCTTTTTTTTTTTTTTTGTCGGTCGTGGGGCTTGAACTCTGGGCCTGAGCGTTGTCCCTCAGCTCTTCAACTCAAGGCGAGCGCTCTACCACTTGAGCCACAGCGCCACTTTTAAGCTTTCTTTTTGAGGTAAGATTTCCCAGTGCTTTTTGTCTGAGCCATCCTTGACCTCCAACAAGTGGTCTTCCTACCTTCGCCTCCCAAGTAGCTGAGATTGCCAGCTACCCATGGCCACCCCCAAAGCCAGCTTTGATTGGCTTTTAAGTGTGCCAGAATCATTTCCCCTCCTACTCCTATTGGTTACTCGATCTTTTGTGTGTGTGTGTTTCCTGTCCCCCTCACACTCAGGAAGTTGCGGAACACTTCTCGAGTTTCCCTGTGTTTCGTGGCAAGAGCTGGACGGTGGAGGCCGGCTCCTGTGAAGTGGAGCGTCGTCGAGTTCGGGCCCTTCCGGACAGATCCGGACCGCACTCGGAAGAGGAAGGCGCGCCTGACTCCTAGCGCTTCGCCCTCGCGCTGTGCCCTCTGTCGGCTGCGTGAGGCAGCTGTAGCAGCGGTGGCAAGCCGCCGTGTTGACGTCGCCAAAGACTGGAGCGACGTTTAAAGCAGCAGCAGCAGCCGCCGCAGCAGCCGCAGCAGCCGCAGCAGCAGAATCTCCAAGGAGTCGAGCCTCTTCTGGGATCCTCCCACCGTTCGGCGGCCGGAGGAGGAGAAGCGGCGGCGGCGGCACCAGCGCTGAGAAGCAGGTGAAGGAGCCGGCTGCAGGGTGGGAGGGGGCGAAGGCGCACGCTGCCGGCCCAGATCCCTGGGCCGCAGCTGCTTTAGCCTCACTTGAACCAGGAAGCGGCGGAGTTGCAGGCTCCGCTCCTCCGGCTTTCTTTGTGTGGGCCTGGGAATGAAGAAGGGGGAAGTACCGGGAGGGCCGCGTCGTGCTGGGCTTCTCTGTTAAGAGCTGACGGTTTGCCAGTACTCTAGGTAGGCCCCGAGGCATGGGAACCCCCACCAACAGAGATCGACTTGGCTTTTGCCTCACCCCTCTGTTTTTCTTTTGGGGCCTCTTTTTCTCCGCCTACCCCTTACTTTGGTTTAGAGGTTTTCTACAAGGGCCCATCCTCCCCTCGAATCCCCTTCCGGGGGCATAACAATGCCTCCTGCTTCTACTCATCAATACCCCCTCCACTGCACCCTACTGTTCAGCACCATCTACTTTCTCCTGCACCCCTGAATCCTCTCTCTCTTCTCTGTCTCTGTCTCCTTCTCCACTGTGCTGTGGATACTTCCATCTGCATTACTAAAAAGGTAGCTTTTCACATGAATCGAGGTTAAAAAACCTGGGTTGCATCTGGCCCTGGGTGCAAATGAACACAAGGGAGGTAGAGAGAGATGGAGTTCGGCTGCCGCAGAGAGCCGCGTGTTGGTTTGTTTCACTCCCAAGCCCAAGGCTTTTATCTTTTTTCTTGATCGCCAGTTCCTCTGAACCTGCCCTCATGCAAGCATTTGTCACACAATGATGTGGCTTGTACACTTACTGACTTGTGTTGACCCTGGGCCCATCCTGATCGGACTAGAGGTGGGAAGTGGGGAGATGGGGGGGTGGGGAGGGAACCTAAACAAAACGAAACCAAGTCCCAGGATCACCTAGGCACCTATATTTGACGCACTCCCACATAGGAAACCCTACTTGCAAATGATAAAAATCGTAAGATTATATTCCCAAACCTATCTCTCCACTTAAAAGTGACTTCTCTTGAGATCTCAATATTTCGGGAGCCGTGGTAGTTGGCACTTTGTCCAAAGGTCATCCTACCCAATAAATGTCTTTATAGTAACTTGGAATTCTTGGTACTGTTAAAATGCAAGACCTATTAGGATTTTACTCCTTGATTTTTTTGACCTTTTTTGCCTTATGTTTTGTCCTTACGGTATGATTTTGAAAATTTTGAGATTGTTTGAGATATTCTACCTTCTATGTGTATGTAACTTAAATACTGACAGTGATACTCTTTGGGTAACTTTAAAGGTAAAGAATATATTTTTAAATTTTATTTTATTTTTAAATTAGCATACGTTAATAGTACAAGGGAGACACATAATAATCCAGTAGATTCAGTGTACTTTGAGCAAATTACCCTCTCTATAATATAGCCCCTTTCTCCTAATTTTCAAAGAGTGTTTCGTGAGTTTCATTATTCTGCCTTTATATATATATATATATATTTATATGTGTATATATATATGCAGTTACATATATATAAAGCTTATGTATGTGTGTTTTGTATTCTGTATGTGACATACTTTGATCTACATGGAAAGCATATGAACAGTAAAATATTTATTTTCTAACGATACTTATCAAATAGTGGTAAATACATAATATCCATATATGTGTGTAATGTGTGCTGCATTTATATATAGGTATTGGGTCTGTGTGTGTTAAACAATTCTGACATTGTTATGATGGATAAGCTTCTATGAAGTGCAAACAAAAGTTTATGACAGGGACTGGGAATGTGTCTTAGTGGTAGAGTGCTCACCTACCATGCATAAAGCCCTGGGTTTGATTCCTCAGTACCACACACACAGAAAAAGCTGGAAGTGGTGCTGTGGCTCAAGTGGTAAAGTGCTAGTAGAAAGAAGCTCAGGGACAGCACCCAGGCCCTGATTTCAAGCCCCAGAAGTGGAAAAAAAAAGTTTAGGACATTTAATTCCCCTCCCCCCATTCTACAGTAATGTCTCCTCTGTTCCAATAAGTTAAAATTTTTATTTTCACACTCATTTGTTTAAAAAAGTCCTTATATCAATATACATTAATTCTTTCCCAAGTGAAATGCATTTTTTTCTGTAAATAAGCAGTTAAGAAATAGTATGCTTTGTTTTTTCATTGTCTTTTAATTTTTCATAGTAGCATTGACCTAACTAGACACTTGTTTGATAGTGCATGTCTGGAGCTTGTATACAACATAACGAGGTAAGAGAGTTGGACAAGGAATGGGAACAGAACAATAATGGGACATTATATTAGATAATAATTGGCAGTGTTTGTAAATGTCCTTGGCTGCAGAAGTAGCTTTCGAGTATGAGTTTCAGTAGCTCTCACCAGCTACTCAGGAAGCTGACATTTTAGGTTTACAGTTCAAAGCCAGCCAGGGTAAAAAAATCCATAGGACTCATTTCCAGTTAACCAGCAAAAAGCTAGAACCAGAAGCATGACTTAAGTGGTAGACCATGGGTGAGAAAGCCCAGTGAGAGCTGGATGTCCTAAGTTCAAACTCAGTCCCAACACACACACAAAAAAAAATTGAGAAGATCATGTATTTTAGACCCAGTATTAAATACACACTGTTCTTCCATTTAAGTAATTCAGTTACAAATGAAGTAATGTCTGTAAATTTGTGATGAAAATTTTTCTTAAAACAATTTAGAACAGTTAAAAATGAACTCTTACCTCTTCTTGAAAAAGTTCAAAATTAGGACTAAGAAAAATGAATTGGCATTTAAAAAAGAAGTGCTTTGTAAAAATGCCAGTGTTAAGCCAGATGCCTGTGGCTCATGCCTGTAATCCTAGCTACTCAGTAGGCTGAGATCTGAGGATCACATTTCAAAGCCAGCCCAGGCAGGAAAGTCTATGAGACTCTTATCTCCAATAAACCACCAGTAAACTGAAAGTGGTACAGTGGCTCAAGAGGTAGAGTGCTAGCCTTGAGCTGAAGAGCTGAGAGGGATAGCGCCCAGGGCCAGAGTTAAAGCCCCATGACTGACAAAAAAAAAGGCCTGAGAGTTGCTTTGTCTCATCTCAATCAGAAGTTGTAAGATTAGACACATGGTCCAAAATTTTGCTTGTATAAACAATTTATATAAGAATCCAAAACATTATGCAAAACTTAGATTAAATTTAAACGAGCCTATGGCTTAATTTCTGAATAATAAGAGACTTTTGCTTTTTCTCCCTAAACCTTCCTCATCCCTTCCTCTTCCTTTTCTGTTACAGGTATGGAGAGCAAAAAACTGATTTCTGCTACTGACATTCAATACTCTGGCAGTCTGCTTAGCTCCTTGAATGAACAACGTGGCCATGGACTCTTCTGTGATGTTACTGTTATTGTGGAAGATCGAAAATTTCGGGCCCATAGGAATATTCTTTCAGCTTCAAGTACATACTTCCATCAGCTCTTCTCGGTTGCTGGTCAGGTTGTTGAACTGAGCTTCATAAGAGCAGAGATCTTTGCAGAAATTCTCAATTACATCTATAGCTCTAAAATTGTTCGTGTTAGAGCAGATTTACTTGATGAGTTAATTAAATCGGGCCAGTTGTTGGGAGTGAAATTTATAGCAGAGCTGGGTGTCCCACTGTCACAGGTTAAAGGCATCTCAGGTGCAGCTCCGGAAGGTAATGCTGAAACCTTACCTGCTGACTCTAGTGATAAAAACGTTGTAATAGAAAAGTCAAAAGATGAAACCCAAGACAACGGGGCTACGAACATGCCTATTATAACAGAGTCTTTTTCCTTATCTGCTGAAGATTATGAAATGAAAAAAATCATTGTTACTGATTCAGATGATGATGACGATGATGTCATTTTCTGCTCTGAGATTTTGCCTGCAAAGGAGACTTTGCCGAGTAGCAATGAAGTGACACAGGTCCAGCCTAAGCCAGGCCCTGTTGCTATTTCAGATGTGGCACCTTGTGCCAGTAATAACTCTCCCCCTTTAACAAGTATCACACCTACTCAGAAGTTTCCCCCTCCTGTGAATCAGGCAACACTGAACCAAAAACAAGGAAGTGAAAAATTGCTGGTATCTTCGGCTCCAACCCATCTGACTCCCAACATTATTTTGCTAAGTCAGACACCACTTACTACACCTCCAGTTGCCAGTGCTTCACTTCCTAATCATATGTCATCTCCTATCAACTTACTTGTACAGAATCAGCAGACACCAAACAATGCTGTTTTAACAGAAAGCAAGGTGAGTGAAGAAATGGAGGAGGAAATTATAGATGATGATGATGATACTATTAGCTCCAGTCCAGACTCAGCAGTCAGTAATACATCTTTGGTCCCACGGGCTGATACCGCTCAGAATGCTACTTTTGATGGATCATTGGTACAGAAGATGCAGATTCCTACACTTCTGCAAGAACCAACTTCACATTCTTTAAAAGTTTCTGATATAATTACTAGAAACACTAATGATCCAAGCTTAGGATCAAAATATCTCATGGAGGGTCAGAAGATCATTACTTTAGATACGGCTACTGAAATTGAAGGACTGTCCACTGGTTGCAAGGTTTATGCAAATATTGGTGAAGATACTTACGATATAGTGATCCCTGTCAAAGATGACCCTGATGAGGGGGAGGCCAAAATTGATAGTGAATTATCAAAAACATCTCACAGTGAGTCTACAAGCAAACGTATGAAAGTAAAACATGATGATCACTATGAGTTAATAGTAGATGGAAGGGTCTATTATATCTGCATTGTATGCAAAAGGTCATATGTCTGTCTGACAAGCTTGCGAAGACATTTTAACATTCATTCTTGGGAAAAGAAGTATCCATGCCGTTACTGTGAGAAAGTGTTTCCTCTTGCAGAATATCGCACAAAGCATGAAATTCACCATACGGGGGAGCGAAGGTATCAGTGTTTGGCTTGTGGCAAAACTTTCATCAACTATCATTTCATGTCTTCGCACATAAAGTCAGTTCATAGTCAAGATCCTTCTGGGGACTCAAAGCTTTATCGTTTACATCCATGCAAGTCTTTGCAGATCAGACAGTATGCATATCTTTCTGATAGGTCAGGCACTATCCCTGTCATGAAGGATGATGGTATTGGTTATAAGGTTGATGCTGGAAAAGAACCGCCAGTAGGGACCACATCTACTCAGAACAAGCCAATGAGCTGGGAAGATATTTTTATTCAGCAGGAAAATGATTCAATGTTTAAACAGAATGTAACAGATGGCAGTACTGAGTTTGAATTTATAATACCAGAGTCTTATTGAACTTCTTTGAAATACCAGTTAGTTTCAGGTTGGATTAAGGGGTAGAGATTACAAAAGACCTGTAAAACAAATTAAAGTGAATACAGGTTAATCTGACCTCACACATCCTCTGAAGGTAGTATAGATGAATTGTTAATCATTTTTAGAAGCAATCTTCTCTGAAATTTTGAGTAGAGGTTGAAAAGTTGTGCCCCCAAGCATTGGTTTAGTTAGCTTTCTGCTCATTTCAAAGAAAAATTTTAAAATTCAGAGAGATAGTTTCTTGGGTAGAATTTGAAAGTCTGAATATTCTTTGAAAAATCACTGGAGTTTCTAGCATATCCTAGTACATTTTTACAGTTTCCCCCTTTCATGTTAGCACTTTACTGCTCAATTCCCAGTTTTGTTTTTTAACATCAAGACTATAAGTGTGTGTTGTGTCTTGTATATGGCATTAAAAAGTAAAGGACTGCCAAAAATTGTTCTAGAAAAACTCAGAATAAATCTCTACTTCAGTATATTCTGCTAGTCTTAAATGGATAGCGACCTCCTGCCTCGTCCCATTAAAATAGGAATGCAAAAAAAAAGTCATATGAAGAATAAATTAGTTTTAGCTAATTAGAATTAACACTTGGCTTTTATTACCACAGTCTGAAAAAGACTTTGGTGGCTTGGCCACTATAGGCTTTATAGTGTGTTCTCTGGGCAAAAAAACTAGTGGAAGGAAAAAATACATCGAGGATGAGCTACCGCCTGCAGACAGGAGGAAACAAGTTCTGTTGCACTTATTTTGAATTCCCTGTTCTTAAAGGATAGAATAAGTAGAGTTCAATGGGGATTTCTTTCTGTTCATTATGGTTAAGAATATTCTTCTGAAATTCTATAAATTTTTAATCTGAAAGCCACCAAATGAATCTTTATACATTATTTATGTATAAATCTTTGTAAATGACAGACCCCATAGATGAGACTCCTATGTATTTTGGGTGGAGGCTACTGGCATATATTTTTAAATGTTTATATTAGAATCTCCAATAGGAACTTTTCATTTGAAATAGTTTATGTGGTGACCTAGTATTTTGTTTTCAGCAAGTTCTTAGGGCTATCCCATCTCCAAGTTGCTGCAGTATTAAAGCAATCAGAAACTACATATGGAATGTTATATAGGCTTATAAAGTCCCATTTGACAACAACAAATACCACTTTACTTCCTTTCAAGATGAAACATATTTAAACACTTAGAAAATAATGTTAAATTGCATTTAATTGCTACTACTGAAAGGAAGCAGGTTGGAACAAATATATAGCCTACCATTTTTAACAAGATTAGCTTGAAATGTAAATTTTTTATGGGAAGGAAAAAATTTAATAGCTACTGGAAAAGATTGCTCTTGCGTTGTCACTAGCTATTCATAATTTTGCTTATGTATTTCTTAGTTCAACATAGATTCTTTCTCCTGATCACATAACTGTAAAAGTAGTCTATTTCTTGACTTTGAACGCAAAGCTTTAATCATATTTGCTCATGTATTCATTCTTCTGATGGTAAGCTAGATTTGGGATAGTGGTTACAGTGTTAAGAAATACTGGTAGCTGAAGATAGTAGGCATCAGTATTTGCAGTAATATAGGAGAAAGGAAAAAATATTTCTTTTGCTTATCAAGGAGTGGAATGATATACACTTATCTGCTTACTGTTTTATGAACCTAGACTTTCAAATCATTTTATAAAGTGAACCTTAGAAAATTTGAAATCACCTTAGAACTTAAGAATGATGTTTAATCACAGTATGTTTTCTTTTTGTAGATACTGATAACATTGCTCTTTGACTATAGGGTAAACTGAAATGTCCTGTTATATATATTTTTTTGTTTCATTAATGCTATTTCACCAGTTAGACATAGTTGGTTCTACCAATGTGATTGATATCAGCAGAACTTCCAGTTATTTCAGACTCAACTGCTAGATAATTAGTTTGTCATGATAAAACTTAGTTTCTCTAAGCATATCATGATAAGTCAGAAATCCTGTAATGGGAAACTATCTGTTCTGAATACTGATAAAAGTGTTTGCTGCAGGGCTCTATAAATTTGAAGTATGAGTTTATAAACTGTGCCTACTGAAGGTAACTTCTGAAGGTTTTTGAGAGAAGGGAAACTGGAAAGCTAACGTGTAATTTTGCCAGAAGACTCTTACTTGCATGAATTGCGGGGTCTTCAAGTCATTCTAGAAGTTTCCATTTCCAAAGGCCAGAGTTCATTGGAATAAAACTTTTGGACAAGAACTTGTCACTTCCAGTCTTTATTGGATTGAAAATTTGTAGCAAGATACTGTTTAAAACTTATCATGGGGTTTTTCTATTTACTACTTAGCTTTCTCTGGCTATTGACTTTCCTTTTCCTTCAAGTTAATTAAAATTTTCCTAATGCTCAATTCCCTGTAAATATTCTGGACAGGAAGTATTTGAAATAGTAGATTTCTTTTAAAAATGACAAAATGGTAAAGGCTTAAAAATGCTGAAACAATCTTGCAAGATTAACTTTAAACATACTTTAAATGGTTATTATTTTATTGGTGTTAATGATCCCCCACATATAACCACTATCAGGAAATGATGTCACATTTTCCTACTAAAACTTGCACTAAAAAGATAAAACTAAATACTGAACATTAATTAAGGTATTTTATATTGACATGGCATGCATATTATAAGGAATTAAATGCTATTGAATAGCACTGGCTTCTTCACTTCTGTCAGTTGTATGAAATGTACATTTCCCCAAATACTTTACTATCCTGTCATGACATTTTAAGTTCTACTTTTCATTAACCATTACTTGATACTAGTTTCATAGAGCTTATGGCACAAATAAAAATGTTTCAATTCTAATTTTTGAGTGCATTTTTACAAGATTATCTTTCAACAAATGATACAGGAATGTATACTGTGTCCATTTTTTCATTTTGTCTTTGCTGGTTTTCTTTTCTTGGTAGCAGGAAACTTATGTTGTATTTCTGATAGTGGTGTGGCAAAAATTCCCACTAGGTTTTATGTGCTGGTTAATCATGCCTCATTGTTTATTGAACCATAATAATAAAAGACGAGTTAGCTCCTGTTACTCTGAGTGTTTGCTATAATTGTGTAGATACCATGAGGATGCCGCTAAGTGGGTAAGGAGAGGATAGTTTTATTAATTTGAAACATCACAAAAGCAGTCTGGGTTTCCAACATGGCAGTGATACAGATTTTAAGCAACATCCAGTTTATACAGGTTCTGGATTAATATTTTAATGTTTCATGCCCAGTTCAATACTTTAAAGCAGAATTAGGAAGGAAGCAGTAAATATTACAAAATGCAGTCAAGATACATATTGGAAATAGAAATTCCTTCATTACAGCAAATGTTTTGCAAAAAAGTAAAGCAGCAAATACCGATTTTTCTAAGGTTACATGCACTTTATATAATTCAATGTAATAAAAAAGAAGCTGCTCAAATTAAGTGTTACAAAATCTATAGTGTTTCAAGTTATTTTGTAAAGTAAGAAAAATACATAGAAATGAGTCATAGAATCTTAACACTTTTAAGAAATGTGATAAATGTAGGATATACCATGTAATGGTGCCTTTAAAAATATACATGTTCACTAAAGCAAAAGGTAAAGTATAAGTGGCAAAAAATTCAGTGAATATTACAAGTTGATACTTGTATAGTAAGTCAATTGGTTATTAGTCCTTTTTGGAAGTTCAATAGAATTTTGATATGCTCAGAACTGTAAAAAATAATAGTAATTTTGTATAACACAAAAGGATTATAGTTCTTCAGATTTGAAATCTGGCTAAAACAACATTCATGATGCTGAAAGTTAAACTAAATATTTTGCTTTGAACAAAATATTTCATCTTTACTATGAACAGTGAGTGCACTTCTTGTGCCTTGATGACTTTAATGACCAGGTGTCTACAAGGTAGATGGGAGCACCAGCATTTGTCTACTACCTCTAATCCATCAAGTTGGGAGGTAGCGAAATTGGCTGGAAATGTTTCCAGTATGTGTTCTGTGTTTGCAGAACTTTCTAATTAGGTACCCTCCTGTAGCCCCTGTATTTTTACATGTGTAGGATTATCAGTCTTCCTTTAAACTTATCAATTCTTGGGTTAACATAAGATCCCAATGTATGGGTTCATTCTGAGTTGAAGGCATGGGTGCCAAAGTGTTTTAAACTCATCCGATTGATGGGTTAAAGCTATGTGTAATTAAAAGAACTGTACAAAGATACCACAATGTGCCTGATGGATTTCAAATCTACTGTAACACTTAAGAATTTGTCAAGTTGGCTACATTTGAAGTTTTGCAGACTTGAAGCAGCATTGTAATACTTTCATAATCTTGAACGCTGTCATGATTGGTCTCAACAGAAACAGGACCAATAAGAGCAATGATACTAAAATACAGATGACTTTTTTGGGGTGGGGGTGCAAGATACGTGCGGTTTGCTGGGGCTGAAGCACAATATTTGAAGATTAAATAGTCACAACAGTAACAACTCATATCATGACCGAGCCTAATCTAGAACTTTTTTTGACTCTGAACTTCCGCTGTAAGATTTACATCCCCTTTAGCAAATGTATTTTGCAATACTGCAACATGTAGTAGAATCACTCTCCTAAAATACTGAATGTATTACTGAGATCTACTTAAAACAGTTGACATGTTGCTCTGTATTTCAGTGCTTCCAGAACAATCCTGTTTCCCACTGCACAAGATGAGGGAATATTGCACTTTTCCCATTAGGAGGTACCAATAACAAAAGCTGAGCTGAATAATCACAGCAGCCATTTTTATAATACAGAGAAGAAAGGAGTAAGATATGGGCAGCTTTTTTCCAGACACAAGCAAACAAAATCTTAGCCTGAACTCTGTGTTGGAACTACTGTGTAGCCCAATTCACTGCATGTATTTTTTTCTTCCTTAAAGACTGGCGGCAGTGTAGGGAAAGATAGGGCCTCTCAACCAGGTCCTTCAACCAAGGTGCTCAGGTAACAATCTGCCAAGGGCCTTAGGACAATATTCCGTTGCCAAAAGTGAAGCAGATGACAGCTGCGCTTCTGCTGAAAACAGACATGGGGCATACTGCAATGCAAGTCCAATCATGCAATGTTCTTATTGGGCCATCTCCCCAGGCTTGCTACAAACTGTCCTTGGAAATGTTGGGTTCAGCCTAGCCACCCATCCTTTTCACTGAACAAGTAAACTTCATCCCTATCTTTCCCTAGCTTGGCAGGCCATTGTTAAAAAACTTTATGCATGAGTCACACTTTAAATTTTGTACCCTACACATTTCCACTAAAGCAGAAATACAAAAGCCACAATAATCTCAATAGCCAGCAGGCATTCCCCTTTAGGGACTGTATGGTGGTGGCTTCTCAAAAGGTGGATAGTAGGGTGGAGAGTAACGAGGTGGTGCACTTGAGGACCACATGTAGCTGGGAGAGGGTGAAGCAGACTGGGGTTCATCAGAGAGTCCAGAGGGAGGGGAGGATGGAAAGACACTGGAATGCTGTGTAATGAAAAGAAAACATCAATTTAGACAGTTTTCAATTCCCTGGATAGTCATTTCAATTTTAAAATTAAATATATACCAACAGACAGCTCATGAACCTTACAAGGTTAATGAGGGCATGAAAGAGGAAGCCCCATATTCTATCACTAGAAACAAGAACAAGGGAAAAGAAAATAAAGGGTTTTTGCTTTATTCTTGGCAGGGAAGTGGGGAAAAAGAATCCTGTGAGTCTCATGTACAAATATTTGGGAATCCAGGGTAGATTGGAGAGCAACGAATAGCAAAGGCATGAAGGGAAAAATACCAATCAATGGAAAGAATGAGGAGTGATATGTCAGATTGCAGACACTGAAGATTCAATTAAGCCTCGTGATGGCTCAGCTTGAATTCTGCCATTTAAGTCACACCTCCAGCCCAGATTTTTGCTGATTATTTTGGAGATAGAGTCCCGGAATTCTACCTGGGATGGCACTGAATCAAAATTCCCTAGGTCTCAGCCTTCAGAGTAGCTAGGATTACAGATAATCTCTTTTTGTTTTCTTAACTTTAGGAAAAGGGCTCGTATGGATTTAGGGAAAAAAATCACGTGGATTCCTGGTTCGGAATCATTCGCTGCTCTCTTTCCCTGGCCCATGTCTGTGTGTAACCTTAATGATTTTCTTATTAAAGAAGAGTTAGCTTATTTTTTCATTGTTGAATCCCCCAGGGCTTGGCACAATGCTTGGCAAGTAGTAGGTGTTCAATAAATCTTGAATGAGTAAATATAACTTCAAAAGTGTATAAGATAAACTTGGCATGCTTTGTAAATAAAACATAAAATCTATTTTTAGAAGATACAGTTACAGTGGAAGTGAGGCTGGAGCTCACTGACTTCTTGAGGCTGCAGGAGGGAGCTACAAGGATGGTAGAAAGCAGTTTTAGGTTCTCAGGAAGAACAAATATAAGCCAACAGAAGGAGTAAAGGATCAGCAAATATTCTGTTGTGTCTTATGTATGCTCAAAGCCTCTTATACCAATTTTTCTCAAGAACTCAAGTGCTATTTTGGGGTGATGGGTAGTGGAGAAGTCACATGTTTACTTTGTTCTGCTAGGCCAGAATTTGAGTAGACCATGTTATTTTTCCAGGCTTGTGGCATTCTAGAGTCAACAATGACTTGTCTCCAGGTGCTGGTGGCTCATGCCTGTAATCCTAGCTACTCAGGAGGCTGAGATCTAAGGATTGTGGTTCAAAGCCAGCCTGGGCAGGAAAGTCTGTGAGAATCTTATCTCCAGTTAACCACCAGAAAATCAGAAGTAGTGCTGTGGCTCAAGGGGTAGAGTGGTTGCCTTGAGCTGAAGAACTCATAGACAGTACCCAGGCCCAGAGTTCAAGCCCCACAACTGACAAAACAAAAACAAACAAAAAACATTGACTTGTGGTTTTTTTGAGCATGAGACAAATTGGCTGATTATTATCTCGTGTCTTTAACTGTGTACTTCTAGGAAAGACATGTCTAAGTTTCGAGGTCTTGCATATAACACTGAAATATATCTGTCCCTTACCACAATACTATCAGGATTGAGAAGAGACTGCAGTTGCTCTCCTCCTCCATTTTCTTTTCTACCTCCTGATCTTCCTCCTCCTCCTCCCCCCTCTTACCATACCTATTTTTTCACCCTGAGTGAAGAAATTCAGAATTGTAGAACGTGAGAGAGTCTTTAAAGGCAAACTATCTTAAGACAGTGGATTTATAACAAGCCATGTCCTCCCCCAAACTCAACTTTTCCCATCTCCCCCACCCCTCTAAGAACTTTCCAATTTCTAAAGCTTCAGTGTGGTGATCATTGTTTCATGGTGGATATGTTCTGACAAATGCATCATTTGAAAGTCTTTTGATTGTGCAAACCTCACAGAGTGTGCTTATACAAAGATAGCTCTGATGTCACTAGGCAATGTAATATTATGGCACCACCACTGTATATTCTGCCCATCATCAACAGAAATATTATGCAGTACAAGAATGTACAGTGGTTCCTTAATTTTCTTTTTTTTTTCCGGTCATGGGGCCTGAATTCTGGGCCTGGGTGCTGTTCCTCAGCTCTTCAGCTCAAGACTAGTGCTCTACCACTTGAGCCACAGCACCACTTCCGGCTTTTTTCTTTTTGCTTATGTGGTGCTGAGGAATCGAACCCTGGGCCTCATGCATGCAAGGCAAGCGCTCTGCCACTGAACCACCTTCCCAGTCCCCTCCTTAATTTTCTATTTGGCATTGTTCAAACTCTCCCTTTCTCCTTTTTCTCCCTTCTCTTGCTGCTTTCTTCAGTAAGCATTCTCATTTGTTTATCATCAGCCATGGGGCTTGAACTCAGGGCCTGGGTGCTGTCCCTGAGCTCTTCTTGCTCAAGGCTAGTAGGGCTCTACCATTTTGAGCCACAGCTTCCTGTTTCCTAATGGTTAATTAGAGATAAGAGTGTCACAGACTTTCCTGCCTGGGTTGGCTTTGAACTGCAATCTTCAGATGTCAGCCTACTGAGTAGCTAGGATTACAGGTGTGAGCCACCAGTGCCTTGCATCAATCACTTCTTAACCAATAAAGAAAGCAACAACAACAAAAAACCAACAACAAACAACAGCAGCCCCCCCCAAAAAACCCCAAAAGCCAAGAACCTGTGTGCTCAGGCATGTGGCACGCTGCCCTTCTAAATCCCACTACAAGGATGAGAGAGACAGCAGGGCAGTTTTAGGTGTTCCCTAACAGGAAGGGGCAGTTCTGTCTTAAGAGGCATTAAAGACTTCTGTGGGTGGTAGTTGTACTCTTTGATAATAATGGGGCAATACAACAGCCTTTAGGTTTTCACTTCTTGGTTTCATGTTTAGGAAGTATTAAAGGGGCAAGGAGGGGAGGGATTCTCACTTCCTTTTGAGGATAAAATTGGGAATCTTAAGGAAAAAATTGAAGGGTTCCTGTCAGAGAGCTAACTGGCTGCAGCCCACACACCCTTGACACTGGAGGGGAAGGGGCACAGTACCAGTGTATGGTTTCCTAGCAACAGAGAGGCACCTTGGGAAAGATTTGGCCTTGTCACAGCTAGAAAGCTATCCTGGTGTATTTTGTCTCCTGTCTGAAAGTCTGCCTTTACTAATGTGATAGACAGGAGCTCAGGAAAGCAGAGCTTTGAATCCTTGTACACCACAAAGCGTGAAGAGCATCAAGTAGTCCCCTGCTGGGCCAGAGAACTCTAGCTTCCAGAATTGCTTCTCACATCTAGTCTACAGGCTGATAGTGATAAGAGGAGTATCATCCTTTTGAGTCAGAGATAACTCTCCACTCCCACCTTAGCTTGCATTATCTCTGTCTATTGATAGACCCATAGTCTTCAAGATCAATGTGCCTCTCTGCCAAAGTGGGCTTCTTCTTCAGGAGCACTATGGAGCAGTTCTCGAAAGGCACCCTAGGACTAGTTGGGAGTAATGACTAGCTAGATAAGCTGTGTCCCAAGAGTAAATTCCCTCTGTTCTGCTTCAGAAAGAAAAGCCTGAGAAGAAGGAAAGAAGATTGGTTGAAAGGAAAAGGAAGGTAAAGGGGGAAGAGACAAGAGAAAGAAGAACAAAGGGAAAATCTTGGCAATGGCAGGGGAAAGGAAAAAACATCAACAACCCTCTAAGGCTCCTAAAACCTGTACCATAAGCGGCAGGATTAAAGCAATCCTTTTTAATAAATGGCCATAATTTATAATGAGTTGGTTTTAGCAGTTGCATTGAAACACTATGTATCTTCCTGTGTTCAATAAAGAGAATAAACTGGGTGCTTCTGTTTTGCATAGGTTGAGAATTTTAAACGCAAACTTGGCAATTCACTAAATGGACAGGAAAAAGTCTAATTCGTGGTTATAGTAAAGTGTGTGTGTGTGTGTGTGTGTGTGTGTGTGTGTGTGTGTGTGTGTGTGTGGTGGGGTGGGTGGGGAGGCGGATTGGCCCACTATGTCAGACTTGTAAGTATGCCTGGAGAAGTTCAGGGGCTTGTATGATGTTACATCAGGTTCACTTTGCAGAAGTAGAAATTGATGCTTAAAACCCTATAGATTTTGGACTACATGGCCAAAGTGGAAGGAGTCATGGGGAAATGAGTGCAAAGACAAGGGGAATGAATGCTGAGGAGAGGGGCAAGGAGGCAAAAGTAGTGTCATCCTTCCTGTTTTGCAATATGAGGAGCTCATTAGCAACAAGAACACTTTGGAATACAGTGAAAGAGTCCTGTTTCTCCACATTCAGCACTCAAAATTTCCTCAGGGCCAGCTATTAAGAAACAAATCCTTGCTCTTGTCTGACCACAGGAAATGTTTTCCAAACTTCCTACCTGACCACTTACACTAAAAGGGCATGACTTTGAGGGGTTAAAAATAAAACTCTGTAAGTTTATTTCCTTGTCCTTCTATTCACCTTAGGGTAAAAAGGAAATAGAGATCATTAAACCTCAAGTCACAAATTGGAAAAGACCAAAATGGGGAAGTCTTTTGGGTGATAATTGAGGGTCTATAGTCATACCACCCTGAACTCATCTTATCTTGGATGCTAAGCAGAATCAAGCATGGTTAGTATTTGGACTGGAAAAGAAAGTGTAGAAAGGTAAGGTTCTGCCTGAAATGTAGGTCATTATTTGATCTGAGAAGAGCATGAAGGAGCTCTGTTTTTCAAAGAAGAGCATGTAGGCTTATGCTTCTGGTGGTTTTTTTTTTCTTTTTTTTTTCGGGAGAGGAGTTGCTCTCCCCTCCCGTTTTTTTTTAAAAATTAATTAATTTTTTTATGTGTGAACATACTGTACAGAGGGGTTACAATTACATGGGCAGGATAATGCGTACATTTCTTACCAAGCATTGCAGCCTCCTCCTTTTGTTTACCCTTCACATCCCTTCCCAGCCTCCCCCCCCCCCAATCCCAATCTTTCCCCTTCCCCCCCCCCCCCCCCCCCCGCACCAACGTTGTAAAGCTCGTTTTGGACATGACAACTTGTACTTCTCATTGTTGCAACAGGTCCACCTGTATCTTTAAACAACTGGTTTTTCCCCATCTCCTGCTTCTGGTGGTTTTATTGTCAGACCTGGAATACATTTGCTGGCTGTTTATTTAAAATTTATATGGAAACCTAGGTAGACATTCCTTGAACTCTTAGTTTTCTTAGGGAAAGACTGATGTTTCCTTCTATAAACCTTTAATGTAATGGGCCTTGGTGATCAAAGGAAAGTTTAACCGAAACACTAAGTTCTGGAGAGAAACAAGAAGATTTCCTGTAGTACCTACAACCATACCTATAAATTCTGCAAACAAGAAACAGAAAAGATAACGAGCCTAGGGAAAACAGGAAGATGTACAGGAAGTATCCAAGCAGGTCTTGAACTGGAGATTGAATGAATGAATGAATGAAAGAGATATCTTTTCAGAGGAGACAAATGTAATCATTTAATAAGAAAGCCATGCATTTGTGGCTCACGCCCATAATTCTAGCTACTCAGGAGGCTGAAGATCTGGGGATCATGATTCAAAGCCAGCCCAGGAAGAAAAGTCCATGAGACTCTTATTCCGATTAACTACCACCCAAAAAGCTAGACCTGAAGTTGTAGGTCAAATGGTAGAGTACTAGCCTTGAGCACCAAAGTTTAGGGACAGTACCTAAACCCTGAGTTCAAGCCCTAGGAAAGAAAGAAAGAAAGAGAGAAAGAGAAAGAAAGGAAGGAAGAGAGAGAGAAAGAGGGAAAGAAAGAAAGAAAGGAAAGAAGAAAAAGAGAAAGAAAGAGAGAGAAAGGAATAAATATAGACTAGGGACCTTTTGTGAGGCCATGAGGCCATGAGTAAGAAACCCATAATTTAAACCAATAAAAATGTAAATATCCTAAAATTAACTGGAGAAAAGATCTTATGGACATTCTAATTCATAGTTTCTAAAAAATCCTCATACTAATCTCTGGAATCAACAGTCATAGATTTAAATCCTTACTCTCCACTAACCACCTATATGACTTTGGAGAAGTCACTTAACCCAATATTCAGTCATCTTATTTTAAAATATTTCAATAATGAGTACTTTCCTCAAAGGACTAAATGACTTAATAATGATATGTTAGTGATATGTACACTTAATACAATGATTGGTATATAGTAAGTATTAAATGAATAGTATCTGTTATTTAAACCAGAGTCTCCATCTGAGTGCTGATAGCTCATACCTATAATGTTAACTACTAAGGAGGCTGAGAGCTGAGGATTACACTGTGAAGCCACCCTAGGCAGGAAAATCTGTGGGACTCATCTCCAATTACCCAGCAAAAAGCCAGAAGTGGAGATATGGCTGAAGTGATGGAACAATAGCATGAGTACAAAAGCTCAGAGACAGCTCCCAGTCCCCGAGTTCAAGCCCCAAGACTAACACCATAAAAAAGAGCCTCCTACAATCTATGAACTGTCTCCGATAAGCCCCAAGTACAGGTGTGGACTAAGTAGGTAAGTTTGGATCCCTTCCCTGGGTTAACTTCCTTGTTCCTGTAGCACTTTGGATAATAGTTTGTTTACTTTTGTCTCTACTACTATATCCTAACTCACCTCTCAAGTCCCAAGACAAATCTTAAAGCAGGATCTCTCTTTTTTTCTTTTTTTGGCCAGTCCTGGAGCTTGAACTCAGGGCCAGAGCACTGTCCCTGAGCTTCTTTTGCTCAAGACTAGCACTCTACCACTTGAGCCACAGCACCACTTCTGGCTTTTTCTGTTTATGTGGCACTAAGGTAGAACCCAGGGCTTCATGAATGGTAGGCAAGCACTCCACCACTAACCCACATCCCCAGTTCCAAGTAGGGTCTCTCTTATTCAGACCTCCTAGCACAGTGCCTGGCACATGTGAACACGGAGAACACATTGATTAAACTGAAGCCAATAGCCCAAGTTATCATTAAATTTTTCATCTTGTTTTCATTCCTGGGTTCACTCCTGGGGTTCGAATGAGAAATGATGTAGTTCCATACCTGAAAGAGGGCTTCTTGTGGCAACCATTACCATGGGTATTATTGTCCCTACTTAAGGGGTTCACCATAAAGTGTAAATTCCTAAAAACAACATAACTTACTTAGATATAAAAATGGAGGGCTGGGGAGGTGGCTCAGTGGTAGAGCGCTTGCCTTGCATTCATGAGGCCCTGGGTTCGATTCCTCAGCACCACAAAAGAAAAAAGAAAAAAGCCAGAAGTGGTGCTGTGGCTAAAGTTGTAGAGTGCTAGCCTTGAGCTGAAGAGCTGAGGGGCAGCGCCCAGGCCCAGAGTTCAAGCCCCACGACCGGACCCCCAAAAAATAAAAAATAAAAGTGGAAGTGACCTTTTGAGCTGGACCCATGTGTGCCACTGTATCTCAGGAGAGTTTTATATTATCAAGGCCCAGTGGGAATAATGGCCCTATTTGTGTTAGCCTGAATTATGTTAACAATAACTTATTGCCTCTGTCACCACTGAAATTACCTGTGCCCTTCTTGAACATATTTGTATTTTTTAGTTTATACCACCTAACTGGGTAACAATTACCAGTTGTCTACCTGTATCTATCTATAGTAGGCTGTAAAGCATTTTTAAAAAAATTAATTGGTATTATAAAGGTGATGTACAGAGTGTAAAGAAAATATTAATTTTATTTTTTTCTAGGCTTTAAGAGATACCTCCTTTTACTAGTACTATATTTTATGGGAGGGTGTAAGTCCATGTTCACACTATATGTATTAGTTTTGCATTCCAAAGCCCTAGACCTCTCCAAACACAATTCAATTGCACACTATTTGACTTAGTAGGGTTTCAAAGTTTCCATTATTTGGTTAAATTGAAGCTGAAAACAGGTTTCCCAAGGGATTTGTATTGCCAAACTTACTGGTTAACAAGAAACATCCCTGTGATGCTCTTATGTGCCCTTAGAGTATTTATGGGCTTTTCATTAATAGGAGTAAATTCATCTTGAGTTTCTGCCCTTATGGTCTCGAGAATTTTAATTAGCCAAATTTTAATGACTGCTGTGGTTTGGAAATGTCCTCTAAAGTCCCCTGTGCTGAAAGCTTGGTCCTTAGCCTGTGGCACTATTAGGAGATAGTGCAAGTAGCTTATGCATTTAATCCTGGCTACTCAGGAGACGGAGATCTGAATAGTGGTTTGAAGCTACTCCAGGCAGAAAAGTATCAAGACTCATTCTCTAATTAACCAGCAAAAATTTTGGCTGGTGGCTCTAGTGGTAGAGTGAGAGTTGCAAGGAGGTTGAACAAGTACAAAGCCCTGAATTCAAACTTGGGTACTAGCGTAATATGAAGCCTAATAGACAATTGTTGATTGCTTGGGTATACAATCAAAAGAAATTGTGGAACCCAGTCTCTTCTTTGTGTGTCTGTGTGTCCTGGCCATGAGAAAAATACTTGGTTCTGCTATATACTCCTTGCCTTACCACAGGCCTAAAGCAATGCAGCCATTTGGTTATGGATTGAAATCTCTAAACTGATGCCAAGCAACCCTTTCATATATATTGTCTCGAGTATTTTGTCATGAGGGAAACTTGACTAACACAGTCATTGTTCATTCTAAATAACGGTTGATGTGTTTTCCCAAAATGCCCAGTTCAGTGCTCTACACACAATGAACTGCTTTTAATTTAGGGCCTTTGTTTTTTTGTGTGTTTGTTTCATTTAATCTCTGCTCAAAAGGAAAAGGTGAAAGTGTCAATTTGGCATCACTTTTTTTTTCTTTTCTTTTAGTTGTGGGGCTTGAACTCAGAGCCTGGGAACTGTCCCCGAGTTTATCTGCTCAAGGCTAACACTAGCAGTTTGAGCCACAGCTCCAATTCTGGTTTTCTGGTGGTTGGAGATAAGAGTCAGAGAATTGCAGATTGCTTGGTCTCAGTCTCCTCAGTGTGAGCAACTCACACCCAGCTAGCTGCAACACTATTTCTGACCTATGTAATAACAAGACAAAAGGGGAGAGGGCATCATAAAAAACACATTTTCTCCATGCAGTCCCAGGTGGGAAGTCTGAAGAAAAGAAAGGGACTTTGTTATTTCAGGTTTGATTCAAACCCTTGTGTGACTCATAATACTCCTTGTGTAAGGAGCAAAGACAGGGCTTTTCCCATGGTAGAAGTCTGGAAAAGGGCCCTGTTGATCAAAGGTTCATGGTAATGTACTAATGATATAGTAATGACACTGATAGCTGCTATTTTGCAGCCTCATTACTCACTCCTATGTGTAGTCCAAGACACTTTGGAACACCATAAAACTTTTTCTCCCATTTCTCTTATTTCTTCTCTTAGTCTACTCAAATCTTGCCATCTCTTCCATCATTGCCTTACCTATACAGTCCTTAATCTAGTCACTGGTACCCTAATCTAGTCACTGGTATCACTGGCTGCTATAGGCCATGGGGGTATAGTCTGGCTGCTTATTCATGTTATAAAGACAATGGAAAGGTTCTATTAAAATGAGAGAAATAACATGAAAGCATGAATTAGAACAAAGGGAATAGAAGGTTATTTGCTTTTCCAAACATACCTGAAAGTCATATGCAGAATAAGGTGGCAGATGGGGAGGGCTATGGTAGTAGGTATTGTATGATGCCACTTGGGGACGAGCATAGTAAGAAACTGTTGGATGTGTATTTTCAACAGAACAGTTCAGTGCCGGGAGAGTGGGGTTCTGTGGAAAAACATAAGTTAGAAACAACATAAATTTTCATCACTAGAATGCTTATTACATTCCCATTAGCAGTGTATGTGTCCATTTTTCCCTTCAGCAGCATTTGTTATTTGTTTTTTTTTTTGACAGTAGCCATTCTGACTGCGATGAGAAAAATCTCAATGTCATTTTGATTTACCTTTGCTTTATAGGTAAAGATTTTTTTAACATATATTCATGTGTTTATTGACCATTTGTACTTCTTTTGAAAACTGTTTAATTAATTTTCTCATTAATTGGGTTTATTCTTTTGGTGTTTAATTCACAATTTTAAAGCTACTATGTATTGTGTCCCAACTTTTTAACTTGAAAACTTCAAACCTATAGAAAAACAATGATTTCTATGACTTTTAAAAACAAGGGTTTAAAAGTAAGATCTGAAAACTGTCAAATTGCAAGGCTCTTGATAGGACAGAATGCATTTAATCACAAAATATTTGTAAAGGTGAGGATTCTTCCACATTCCATTCTTCCTAATGAGCTCTTCTGAATATATGAAGGACATATAGTGAAAATATGTAGACAAGCTTTGGCAATGGCACAGACAACCACTTTAGGGTTTTGGCAGGGGAAACTCCTTTGCAGCAAGTTTCAACACAGTTCAGTTCAGCTCAGTGGCTGACTGTTGACTTGTCTAGGAGGTTTGAAGAACTCGGTCATTACAATTCAGCTCACAAACAAGAGAAATGTTTAGCAGCCTCTACCTAGTGGTATGAAATTTTGACTATTCCAAGGACTGACTTGCCTTAAAAAGGAAGAACTCTTAGAGATGTAGAAATATAAAACTAAGAGTGGATCCCTGCTTGTCACCATGTACTAACACCAACTCATAAATGGATTAAAGACCTCAACATCAGACTTGAAACTGAAACTACTGCAAGACAGAGTAGAAAAGACATCAGAACTTATAGGCACAGGCAGGAACTTCCTGAATAGAAACAACAGATAAGAGAGAGACTTGACAAATGGGACTACATGAAAATAGAAAGTTTATGCACAGCGAAAGACATAGCTACTAAACTAGAAAGACGACCAACCAATTGGGAAAAGATCTTTACCAGAAATACATCCGACAAAGGCCTAATATACAATATATACAGGGATCTCAAGAAACTAACCCTTTCCAAACCTAATAAACCAATAATTGAATGGGCAAGAGAGCTAAGGAGAGACTTCTCAAAAGTGGGAAGAATGGCAAACAAACACATGAGGAAATGTTCATCATCTCTGGCAGTAAAGGAAACGCAAATTAAAACAACCCTGAGATATTATCTAAACCCCAGTTAGACTGGCCAATTCAAACAATAACAAATGCTGTCATGGATATGGAGAAAAGGTAACCCTACTACACTGTTGGTGGGAATATAATACAACCACTCTGGAAAGCATTCTGGAGGTTCCTCAAAAAATAAAACTTAAAGCCGGACGCTGGTGGCTCACGCCTGTAATCCTAGCTACTCAGGAGGCTGAGATCTGAGGATCGTGGTTCAAAGCCAGCCTAGGCAGGAGAGACCGTGAGACTCCTATCTCCAATAAACCACCAGAAAACCGGAAGTGGCGCTGTAGCTCAAGTGGTAGAGCGCTCGCCTTGAGCT
>NW_012267254.1:14216847-14236248 GCF_000151885.1 Dipodomys ordii | reverse complement strand
TTTTTTCTTTTTGCTTATGTGGTGCTGAGGAATCGAACCCAGGGCCTCATGCATGCAAGGCAAGCGCTCTACCACTGAGCCACCTTCCCAGCCCTATCTCATGACTTTTTATGTCATGTTATTAGAAGAGTTCTTTGTAGTTGTCCCTCCTTGGTGGTTTCATCTTATACTCCTACTAATGTCATCTCATGAATCAAGTATCTTTTCTGACCACTACCATCTCCTCCTCCTCCCCTTCCTCCCCTCCTCTTCCTTCCCTCTTCTTCCTCCCCTCCTCTTCCTCTCCTCTTCTTCCTCCTCTCCTCCTCCTCCCTTCCTCCTCCTTCTCCTCTTCATCCTCCTTCTCTTCCTCCTCCTCCTTCTTCTTAAGTACTTGTACAAAGGAGTTACAATTCCATAAGTCAGACTGTGAGTATAATGCTTTTTGATATCATTCCTATTTTTGTTCCTGATCTTTTCTTTTGTCTTTTATTTTCCCCTCTGTTCCTTGAGAAACTTCCCAGGTTGCCATTTAATAATATTTGGTACTTCCCTCATCCTCTGATCTACTGGTGAAAGAAGCTTTCAATGGTTAAAAACAACTCACTTGTAATTTATTTTAATCAAAACAACCAAACAAAGTAGGTAATGTTTGTTACACTTATAGAACCAGTTAGGGACAGCAAGGATGTAGTAGAAAGAGCAAGGGCTTCTGGCATCTGATAGATCTGATCTGGGCTCCAGTCCCAGTTCTGGTATTTAGCTCTGAGCAAATCACTTGACCCTTCTTGGCCTATTTCCTTATCTATTCAATGAGGATGGTAATAACTATGTCACAAGATACTAATAGTGAAGAGAAAAAGAAGTAAATATGCAAAAGGATGTTATTAACAGGCTGATATTGCACTTCTCCAGACAGAACATCAATAAACTCTTTATTCCTTTGTACATCAAAGGTAATTGAAACTAAGAATCCAGAGACAAATCTATACATCTGAGGTTAACTGATTTTTCACAAGCTGTCTAAGACCTAAAATGGGGAAAGAATAGTCTCTTGAACAGCTGTACTGGACAATTGGGTATCCATATGAAAAAAATGAATGAAATTGGACCCCTACTTCACACCAAAAATTAAATCAAAATGGAGCAAAGACCTAAAGGTAGCAACTGAAAATATAAAACTCTTAGAAAAAAAGGGGAAAATCTTCATGGCCTTGGATTTGGCAGTAGGTTTTAAGATACAACATCAGAAGCATGTGCAGCAACAACAAAGACAGATTAACTAGATCTCATTGAAAGTAAAAACATTCAGCATCAAGGGACATTATCAGCAAAGTTACAATATAGCCTATAGAATAGGAGAAAGTATTTACAAATCATGTATCTGATAAGGGTCTAGTATCCACAATACACAAAGAACTCTTACAAGTCAACAACAAAAAGACAAACATAAAAAAATGGGCAAATAGATTCATAGTGGTGCATGGCCCAGTAATCCCAGTATGTTGGCATGCTGAAGCAGTAAGACCATGAGTTTCAAAGCAGCTTGGGCTACATAGTAAAAATCTTAAGTAGGCATTGATCCAAAGAAGGCATACAAAGTGCCCACAAGGACATGAAAGATGTCTGACATCATCCATTAGGGAAAGGCAAATCAAAACCATGGTGAGATACTATTTTTTACCCACAAGAATACCTACATTTTTTCTGTTCATACTTTTAAAATTTTCGTTAAGTAGTCATGCAAAGGAGTTGCCATTTGACAAAGCAGTTTATGAATACAATATATCTTGATGAATGTCATCCTTTTTTGACAGTCTAGGATCAAATTACAAACTACCTTTCAAGTTCCTGTTGCTTCCAGACCCCAAAATGGGTCAGAAACAATGAAGAGCCTAAAATCTGCCTCATTTCTGGGGTCAAAAGAGCATACGTGGAACATTCCTTTAAATGAGTGGTAATCAACCCCGGCTGAAGGTTAGAATCACTTGTGGATTTTTTTAAATCATTTATGCCTGGGTTTTGGTTTAGACTAACTAAATCAGAATCTCTGAGAAGCCCTGATATGTGGACTTTTATGCGGTTTGGGGGCGGGGAAGGTACATAAATCAAGTGATTCTAATATGAAACAGGATTGATAACCATAGCTTCATGGAGATCAAGGTTTATCTACTTAGCAACTAAGAACAGAGAAATTCTATACATGCAAAGGAATAGAGGCATCTATCATTACAGAGGGATCAAGTATTGGATACTGAGTGCTGGTGTGCATTTGTAGACACATACATGTGCACACACGCAACACACACAAATAGGGGAAAGATTTGAAAGAGATGAACAAGAGTATGGATAAGTTCAGATTGAAATTGAGCTTGAAGACAAGAGCAGCCAGCCTAGGGCTGGTTCTTTAAATGGAAAAAAAGCCTAGTTGCTTTTAACAAAGAAACTCCAGGATGGCATTCCTAGGAAGGGGGAAGTTAGCTTTATTTTGTCTATAGCTATAAACCTTTCTTCTTTCCCAAAAACTGTTAAGGGAAAAACTATCTAAGCAGGTTTCCACTAAAAGTGTCCAGGAGAGGGTATGATAGACTGTCTATATAACCATAATGAAGAAGGGAACTGAAAACATGCTTCCCTCCTCCCATCCTACCCACAAAATGTGCCTCAAGAACAAAGGCAACTTATATGAACAAGATATCTTTCCAGGTTGATTATGTTACCTAGCTCCTTTAGCTTGAAGGAAGTTATGTCTTTAAAGCAAATACTTCTGATTCCTCCCTTCAAAATATGGGTCTCCACTGCATCAAACTGTCTACCCTTGTCTTCTACCTCCAATAGCAGCTGCTGTGCGGGCTGATGACATTACTGGCTCCTTCACCTTGAAAGCAGCTATGTCCTTAAAGTAAATGTTTCTGATTCTTCCCTTCAAAATATGGGTCTCCATTACTTCAAACTGCCTACCCTTTGCCCCTACCTCCAGTAGGGGTTACTGTGAAATGGAAAGTCATTTCCTTCCTTACCATATCCTTAAAGCCTCCCAGAACAGCTGCAGTGATGATACCCAGGAACAGGCCGACAATGTTGAGGATGGTGGCAGACCAGAGCAGATGGTAAAGGTGGATAATATCCTGGCAGCTGCTGACATCAATGTATTCATAGTACCCACCGGTGATCTCCACCCTGCTGCAATGGGAGGAACAAAGATTATCAGTTCCCTGGCATCTGCCTTCCCTCAGAAATTTGGCTACCATATAGTTCACCAGGTGGGGAACTGCTATAGGGGACATCATAGCCATGCACTTGGAGAGCAAAATACGATAACAAATCAAAGTTTGATTACTGTTTATCTAAAAAAACAAGAGAAACTACTTGTCAGAGAAACTCTGGGATCTATCATTAGCATTATTCCTAGATAGAACTTCTATGATACTTTTTATCTACCAGGCATAGTGCTAAGTATTTTACAGACCAGAATATCACTTTCTTGGAGAGGCTACCCTGACCACCCAGTCCAATTGCTTTCAATCACATTACTAGCTGTAGACCAAATTGTATCTCGTCAAATTCATATGTGGAAGAAAGATTTAACCCTTAATGAGATTGTAAAGTTGACTCTCCATATGCACAGTTTCTGCATGTGTTCTACCAACCATGGATTGAAATATTTCTTTTTCTTTTCTTTGTTGGTCATGGGGCTTGAACTCTGGGCCTGGGCACTGTCCCTCAGCTCTTCAGCTCACGGTGAGTGCTCTGCCACTTGAGCCACAGCGCCACTTCTGGTTTTCTGGTGGTTAATTGGAGATAAGAGTCTCATGGACTTTCCTGCCCTGGCTGGCTTTCAACTGCAATCCTCAGATCTCAGCCTCCTGAGTAGCTAGGATTACAGGTGTGAGCCACGGGCAACTTGGATTGAAAATATTTTAACAAGTGAGTTGGCACTTGTTCTTGTACAGACTTTTTCGCATCCCTATTCTCTACACAAAGCAGTTTAACAGCTATTTACATAGTGTTTACATTGGATTAGGTGTTATAAGTTATCTGTAGATAATTTAAAGAATACAAGAGGCTATATGTAGGTTGTATAGAAATATTATGCTATTTTATATAAAAGATTGAGCATCTGTGTACTTTAGAATCAGCAGGACACTGAGGGCTAGAACCAATCCTCCTTGTATACAGAGAGACAACTGAACCAACTGTATTTGTAAATAGGGATTTTAGAAGATAATTAAGTTTAAATACTGACTTCAGGATGAGATTTTTCATCTGATGGAATTGACAGTTTTATAAGAGGATGAAGTCTAGAGAACTCCCACCAGAAGCTGACTCTGCTGATAACCTGATCTCGGAATTCCCAGACTCTGTAATTATGAGAAAATAAAATTCTGTTGTTAAAACCATGTTGTCTATGACATTTTTTATGGCAGCCTGAGAATACTAACACACTACCCTACTCTATTCCTCTGGAGCCATATCACTAGCTTAGTGATGTGTTTCTTCTTTATTGCTTGCCCTTCCAACTTGAATATGGTCTCCATGGGGGAAAAGGATTGCTACATTTAGTTCAGTGCAGTGGCAAACACATATTTAATGCTACATAAATACCATTTGAATTCATTAAATGAAAAATTTCTATCCTCTTAGATGTTGCAAAGCAGTTAACTTGGCTACTGGAATTGATAATGAATCTGAAACATGGTAATTTTTAACCTTGCACTCATAATTAAACATTCCAGAATCAGGATAATTACATGTCACTTGCCTGTTATAGGAACACTAACACAAAAAAATATCAAAGGTTGTCAGGTATAGTGGCACAAACTTGTAATCCCAGCACTTTGCAATCTGAGGCAGGAGTGTCAATGAGTTTGAGTAGCTTGGGCTACATAGGGAGACTCTCTCAAAAAAATTGGAGTAATCTCTACTGAACCAATGAGGGATTATACATACAAGAAGAGATTTTTAAACTTTACAAATTAATTTGAGGATTTTTTAAAAGTCAGTTTCTCAGGAATTTTAACCAGCATTACAATCATCAGATTATTTTTTCTGCTGGCATGAGGTATTGTGCTATTGATGTGTGCCTCTAAGGGTCCCACTGTGTGTATTTATGTATATGTGCATATGTCTTGGAAGAAAAGATAGTTAAACATGCAGAACCCAGCCCCAGTCCTACTGGATATGAAAGATTCTCTGGTGCTAGGATTCAGGAGTCTGTGGTAGTAAGCCTATCAATATAGGGGACCCAGTTTTCAATCATAAACTTCCATAGTGGAATTTTGAGGGTGCTACATTTAATTAAAGTTTGAATTTGACTTCAGTATTTTTAAGATTATGGGAAGGTGGCTCAGTGGCAGAGCTCTTGCCTTGCATGCCTGAGGCCCTGGGTTCGATTCCCCAGCACCACATAAGCAAAAAGAAAAAAAAAGCCGGAAGTGGTGCTGTGGCTCAAGTGGTAGAGTGCTAGCCTTGAGCTGAAGAGCTGAAGGACAGCCCCCAGGCCCAGAGTTCAGGCTCCACGACCGGACCCAAAAAAAAAAGATTATGTCTTAAATGTCTGTTGGTAAGCAAACTCTGAGTGTCTCTTGTGAGTTGGCACTATAGCCTTGAAGACAAGGATGGAAGAGTGGACAGATTACTGATTGCCCCACAAGGCACAGCTCTGCAGGGACCATCTCCTGAAAATGGCAGGCCTGTACACCGGTTGCATTTGGGATTGGAAGAGTACAATAGTGGCTTAGCAGTCAGCTTCTGATGTCCTTCAAATTCTCTTTGCTTACCTCCCAAATTATTTAAGTGTCTTCCATAGTGAACTTGGCAGTGAACTGCATTGAAATCCTCACTCTTGTTATTTTTTGTTTTTGCTGCCTGATCTTAACCAGCTTTCTCAGACTATCTGAGTCTAGGAGATTTAATGATAACACACATGAAAGCCATACTGTAGCACATATTATGAACACCCACAAAAACACATAGCAATATTTTGTCCCTTCCAAGAGCCACCTTTGGCAATGCATTTCAAAACTTTGAATTCCATGAGAAAAGCATTCATTCTTTAGAAGAACCAGCTTCAACACAGACATAGATGAATAGTTCAAGTATTCAGTAAATAGGGGCTGGAGATGTGATGCAGTGGAAGAGCTCTTGCCTAAGATGTGCAAATCTCTTGGTTCCATCCCTAGCAATGCAAAAAAAATTCAATAACTTTAGAAAAGGTATGTTTAGTTTCAATTTGAGTGATTCAATCCCTATTTAAAATTTTAAACTGAACCATGAGGCAAAAGCAAATTAATGTTTAGATACAGTTCCTATTTTAGACAATTAATGTGGTTTGTTTCTGTTTGAAATTCATGGTTTCATTTGGTCTAGTCTCTGGACAGTTTCCTCTGAAACTGCATCTTCCCACTGCCTCCATCCGAAGGCCGTTAAGCTTGTAAAACCACACTGCTGCCTGATTACTATTCCTAAAACATTTTTATTTAAACTATGCCATTCATTTAATCAGAACATTTCTATAGCTGTCCATTATCTTTAGAGGAAAATGTCCAAATTCCCACTGGCCACAATCCAGCTCCAAATAGTCTATACTCCAGCTATCCTGGAGTCCTAAGAAGCCCCAAGCTAACTCTAATGGGATTTATTTTGAATGTTTGCTCAGATTTCTCCTCTTCCATAGAAAGTAGTGCTCTCTGTTCTCTGCATGTCCTAATCTTTTCCACCATTCTAAGTTTATTTAAGTACTCTGGTGCCCACATAGTAGCTTATCTCCTGGACTCCCACAGCTTCAGACTGTCTATTCCTTTTAGTTTGCCGCACTGCATGTCAATCATTCACTTATTCCTTTAATTCAATATGTGCTACAACTGAGTCCAAGGCCACCATGATGTCTATCAAAACTGTAAGCTCTTGAAGGCAAGGGTCATCTATCACATTTCTTTGTGGTTCCCTTACTTCCTAGCACAGTGGTAGAAATGTTAAAGATCATGATTAAGTACTTAGTGAGTAAGTAACTGAGTGCAAACAGTTGCATTGATCATGAGATTGATTACCTAATATAAGTATGTACCCCTTGTTCTCCACATTCTTGTAAACTTAAGGAGACAGCCTCTCTGTATTTCAGTTGCCACTTATAATAAGAGACAGCAGCAGATCTTGGATAAAGTAGGAGGGCATCCTTGTAGAGGTCAGGGACCTGGGACCATTTGGTAATTCTTGGCAGATAGACAGTTCTCTCTCTCTCTCTCTCTCTCTCTCTCTCTCTCTCTCTCTCTCTCTCTCCTATCTCTTTCCTTTCTCTTTCCTCTTCTCTCTCTCTGTCACTATCTCCTCTCTAGTTCTCTCCCCTTCCCTTTCTTTCCTTTTCCTTTCCTTTCCCTTTCTCCTTTACTTCTCCCTTCCCTTCTCCCCCGGATCTCTGCTTATACACTACATTTTTCAGTTCGGTTCCAACAATCTTACTGAAAAATTGAGTTTCTTCAGGGAAAACTGTCTTCTGGCTCAAATTCTTTTAGAGCAGCCCCTGACACATAGTAGGAGATATATAAAAATTGTCAAAGGAAGCAATGAAGGCAAATAAACTTTTTTCATTTTGTTACCAGCTGAGGCAGTTCACAAACCACTCCATCTCCTTTAGGTTATATATTGAAAACCAGTGATATTGACTTGACCTCTCCAAAGTCAAGTGAGCAAATGAAAGCCAAAAGTACTTTAAAAGGCAGCCAGTGAAGAGCTGTGTCCTAGAGAAAGCCACCTTCCTTCACAAGGCTAAATGGAATAAGCTATGTTTGGTACTAAAACCTCACTACCCATGACATCAAAGAAGGTCTGTGGGTTCAAGGGGACAGTAAAATCTCTGTTTCTGTAGCACCGTAAAAATGACTGCCTGATGTTTTGTTCCCATTTTTTTTCTTGGCCTCCTTTCCAGGAAATAAACCAGAGGACCTGGCAATTGATTAAAAATAAGCTTTGCATGAAGAAAACAAACCTTCATTTGGCAAAATTAAAGTCTCCAAGCCTCAGAATGTTGGTTGCTTAGCTATATTTATGTCCCAAGTTTAGGTGTCATTGGCTCTGGCTGGAAGAAGTCCCAGGTCTAGGAAAATGTTTTCCTTCGATTGTGAGACTGTTCCATGGCCTGTCTCATGGCCTGAGTTTATGACCTGATGTAAAGCTAAGCAAGTCCTTTTCTACTGGCTCTGCCCTTGGAATCTGGGCACCACAGATTACTGAAAGATGCCTGGCACTGAATGCAGATACAAAATATGTGAAAGCCATTTCTAGACTTGAAG
This sequence comes from Dipodomys ordii, assembly GCF_000151885.1. NCBI lineage: Eukaryota > Metazoa > Chordata > Mammalia > Rodentia > Heteromyidae > Dipodomys > Dipodomys ordii. The sequence continues at coordinate 14,227,981 of NW_012267254.1, read as the reverse complement.
ATCTTTAGGGGCCATGTTCCCAGGACCCCTGTCAGTTATCTAATGCAGTATTTTCTTTTTCTCATAAAAGAAACAAATTCTCCCCTGGACTGCCACAGTCCTTTCAACAAATGTCACTCACTTTTCATCAGCTCTTTACTCATGGCTAGCCCTGTGATAGAGTACATACATAAGATTATGTCATTCTCCCTGCTCTTTGAGTCCTCATAGTTTAGCACAGTCCCTCATTTCTTTATTAAAAACAATAGTGGTAGCTGGGTTATGGTGGCTCACACCTGTAATCCTACCTACTCAGAAGGCTCAGATCTGAAGACAGTGTTTAAAAGATGACACTGGCGGGCTGGGAAGGTGGCTCAGTGGTAGAGCGCTTGCCTTGCATGCCTGAGGCCCTGGGTTCGATTCCTCAGCACCACATAAGCAAAAAGAAAAAAGCCGGAAGTGGCACTGTGGCTCAAGTGGTAGAGCGCTAGCCTTGAGCTGAAGAGCTGAGGTACAGCGCCCAGGCCCAGAGTTCAGGCCCCACGACTGGACCCCCCCCACAAAAAACCAAAAAACAAAAGATGGCACTGGCATGAAAGATTGTGAGACTTTTCTCTCCAATTAACCACAAAAATTGGAGTTGTGGCTCAAGTGGTAGAGCACTAACCTTGAGCAAAAAAAAGCTCAGGGACAGAACCCAGGCTCATAGTTCAATCCCTAGGATCAGCAACATTTTTTTTAAGTGATAAAACTTGCTTTAAGAAAGTAAGTCAGATATCATGAAATTCAGATTGATAAATAGTATTTAAGACTTCTCACTTTAAAGAAAAGAAAATAATTACCCAAAGGCTCTGCTAAATCCCATCCTTTTTCAGAAACACATCCACAACAGAGAAAAAGAGTGTCTGTAAGGGATCACTTCACCTCCCTCTTTGGGCCTCCTCTCAACTCCAGATCTCAGGCCTAGTTCCAGGAAGTTTCTAGTCCCTACCCCAGGAGGCTGGGAAACAGGGAAATTAAAGCTGGAGAGAAGCAATAGACAAGCGTAGCAATGAGAATGGAGGAAGCTGGCAAGGAAATAGAGAAGAAAGAGAGAAGATAAAAAGAGAGGGAAGGATGGAGCAGAAGCGTGGATTAAGGAGAATCAAGAGGAAAGATAGCAAAATAACCTCAATTCCCCTAGAATATGTTTCATGTTCCTTTGATCAGTTTTTGAAAAAATGGTCTCAGGAAGTGTAATTATAACCAGCTCTCAATCATAGCTGCTAAGGAGAGAAGTCATTTACAAGTGTTAGTTATTATTACAACATGAATAATTGAACCTTCCATATAATCTCTAAACCTCATTTGCATCTTTAAATTTTTCTTTCTCCACTATCAACTCTTTGAAGGAAATGAAAGTCCTGTTAGTAAAGAAGGGAAAAGGCTGAAGAGGCTCCTCTCTGTTTCCAGCCAGCCAAGTCTTAACCAGACACCAGAGAAACAGGCCCGTAAATACCAAAAGCTGGGAATGTGTGTGAAGAGGAGGTTGCGTAAGTCTGGAGCCTCTAGATCTGGCTCCATCCAGTCCCCACCCCCACCAGTTCCTCCTTTACTCCCACCCTTGGCCCCAGCTCTCTTGCACTGAGTCTGAAAAACAATTGTTCCTGGGCAGGAGCTAGCTGAAAACACCTGACATGATGGAGGAGACGGTTTTTTCCTCTCCACATTGCTATTAGATTCTACCTTGTCTGTTTCTCTTAAAATATGATGTGCTTTCTATTGTTCCCAAACCAATTTAATCTAGGCTCCATTCTCTGTAGCCTGTGCTATTGCAGTGGCCTCCTAGATACCCACAGTCTCTACCATTTAAGTCTATCTTCCAAGCTGTATCCTTCAATAGTTTCCAGTTGTCTATTTATGCTAAATCAAAGCCATTCCTAGGGTCAACTGATTTTCTAATATCTGACCTCTGGTTTACAGCTCTGTTCTCACCTTCTACACACTTTCTGTTACTCCTCCACCCCTTACCTCCTGACAAGTATCAAGAATATGTCTTTTCTACCTCTACCACATTTAGGTTTGTCTCTTAACTTCTTTTTTTATATATTTTTTGGGGGGAGTCCGGTCGTGGGTCCTGAACTCTGGGCCTGAGAGCTGTCCCTCAGCTCTTCAGCTCAAGGCTAGTGCTCTACCACTTGAGCCACAGTGCCACTTCTGGCTTTTTTCTTTTTGCTTATGTGGTGCTGAGGAATCGAACCCAGGGCCTCATGCATGCAAGGCAAGCGCTCTACGACTGAGCTACTTTCCCAGCCCATCTCTTAACTTCTTAATTAGCCTTTATGTGTCAGTTCCTACACTGCATCCTCTTCAACACTACTACCATCTTCTGTAAACTGCCCTTCATTTATTTACACCACCCAGGTCATCAGGATATCCACACAATCCTCACTACATCTATCACACGAAACTGATATCAGTTGGTCATATGTCTGTCTTCTATACTAATCTTTTGAGTATGACAGTGGAAATTCTATATTCCTAGTACCTAAATATGTTTTGAAAGAAATAATAAATGATATTTTGTCTGTTGGAGAGCAGAGAACCAGATGGTTATAGCAGAAGTAGTATCAGCCCCATCCATGCCTCAGGGCTTTTGCATGCAACACTGTAGCTTTACCAGGTATGTAGGTGGATTGTCTCTCATGACATTCAGATTTCTATACAAATCTTACCTTCTCAAAGAAACATTTCCTGGCTGCTCTATCTAACACAGCACACAACACACACACACACACACACACACACACACACACACACACACACCTCTACTTCATGAAGATCTATCTTCTCCTGTTTCATTTTTCTTCAGTATTCTATCACCACCTAGCATTGTATTATGTTTTTTGTGTTAATTGACTCTGCCCTATTAGGACAAAAGCTCCATGAAGTAAGAACTTCTATTTTATTTGCTTCTGATTCTCCAGCGTGTAGTACAGTGCAAGACACTGAGGTGCTCAATAACTGTTGAATGTTGAATAATCTTATATAAATGCTCAGTTCAATTCCTAATTCTAATTTTCCACTTTTGTATGACTTTCAGCTAGATATATTTCTGCTGAGCCTTACTTGGCCATCTGTAAAATTAAAATATCTCTACCTACCTAACAGGCAAAAATTAAATGAGTTCGAGTATGTTAAAGCACTTAACACAGTATCTGGTATGGAAAAGGCAGGAAATATAACTGAAATCTATGGACAGACCAACACCATCTACTCACTTCTGCGGTCCCTATCACTGACGCTTTTCCACCCTTGGCTCTTGTCATATCCAGTGTGGATATGTACCTGGGGCTTCATACTTACTTTCCACAGTTGTAGAGGTCACAGCAGAAGCAAGTATTACCCCGGATGCGAGGTGTGCAGAATCCACGGCTGAGATGAGGGCAATTCACCTGAGGGTAAAGTACAGCAAGAACATGAGCTAACATCCAATAGAAGGAAGGACCCTTTGAAAATGTGAGTTAGTGACTGATGGAGACAATAAGGATGGCTGTGACATGATTACGCCTATACATGAGAGGGAGGAGACTGAGCAGGGAAGTGGTAAAATGTATGCATAAAGCAAATCATTGTGTAGCTCGGCTTGCATTCAGCCTTAGCCATAACCCTTAGTACCCCAACCCTGAAAGATGGAGATGGAGAGGAGGAAGGCCAGGCAGAAGGACAGATGGAAGAACAAATGGACAGTAGAGAATGAGGACAGAATGTGAGAGGAAACCAGGACACAGATAGAAAGAAAATTGGGTAGAGAAGAAGACAGAGGGGCCATCACATGCACTCTGAAGTACAATAGTACCTCTCTAGCTGCCTGGGTAAGGTTCCTCATAACCCTCGCAGAAGGAGAATTTTTGGTTGAGGAACTTATGACCTTACACAGGAAAAATAGGGTTAGGGGGACCAGGGTTACAATCAAACCTATGGAAGTCATTATCCGTATTTTCACAATCACCAGGTTAACACAACAAAATCATTACAATGAAAACAAGATAATATATATGACAGTTTATATACTTTGAGTTTGCAAACATTTTTTAAAAAATTAACAAACACTTATTTCCATTTACAATCGCTTGTTTGCAAGAAAACTTCCAGGTTCCCTCCCCTATCTGTACACAATAAAGTGATTGTAAATTTGTTTTGCCTTTGTTATAGAGAACAGTCACAGTAAATAGACCCTTTTTATTCTATATTGGCTCCTTCATCCGAATGTTTACTGCCTTTGTGATAAATGTCAGCAATACACATTTCTATTCCTCCTTTCTAACCCAAGAAGAGTTAGAAAAAATGGTGACTTTGTAGTTGGTAACATAAATGACTAAAGCAAAATATAAATATTTGTGAGGATGCCTGGGCAGCAGGATTATCACTCTACCTGACTCTAGAGGTACCATTTAAGTCATTTTGTGTAAAATGGCTTCCCCTGAAACTGAACCATGAAGCGACCATTTTGCTTCCACCTTGCCTTTCTTTCCAATAACATGTTTATTCTTTTTCTGACTGTTCTAGAAGGTGACTGACTTTCAGTTTAAGGTTAAAAGAGTACCAAATTATCATATCTTCTGGAAACACAGAGTTTCATGCAAAGAAATTTTTGGGTTAGGGAGACATTATGATTTACTGAAAAGAAAGATTTCCAAAAATGTTGCAACTGCCCATTGCCTCTAGTTTTATGAGACCCCATGGAACACAAGAAGAGATAAGTGATGTGTAGGGAAGGAAAGAGATCTTATGTACCTTCTTACAGATTATTAGGTTAGCCTCTTGTGGGGGACATGAAACTGGGCAGACTGAAAATTTAGGCCAAAGCCATAAAGTAGACCAGGTTGCTCAGCCCTTATTTGGCTTCTAGGCTTTTCCCATGTGTTGGACTCAGGCTCTGCTTCTTTAGACTAGACCTAATACCTTGGTGGGGCTCCCACCTTCTCCCAGCCAAGCACTAAGTCCAGGCAACTGAATCATCTACAAGATGGGGGAGGAGTAAGCCCTGTAGACACTTTTTCATCTACACTAAGAGGCTGCTGGTTAGCTGCACAGGGGATCCTCTGGTTAAAAAAAAAAAAAGAAATCTGATTAGGCCTCATGAGATTCCAATCTCTGACTTCACTAACATTGTTTTCTGACTCATGGGACAAATCAGCTAGACATTCAGCAGTAAACTCCACACCAAGTAAAAGGACGAAAAGAAAAGTTTCATGTAAAATAAGAGAGTCTTCTGGGAGGTAAAGATAAATAGTCTCATTCTCTGGCTTACCTCCTCAGCTTCTCTCTGGGATGTCTTGGGGACATAGTGGCACCGGTTAGCATACAGAGGTTTCAGATCCTGGAAAAAGAAATGCCAAACCCAGTTTTATCTTTGAAAAAGAAAGCAGTTTGGTAATAAAATATTTAAATACACACACACACACACACACACACACACACACACACACACTAGCAGGTAGGCTGAGTTATTTCTGAAATTTGCTCATCTAAGGAACCTGAGAATATAAGGATAAGACAAAAATGTTCTAGTAATTGTTTCCTATTGGACTACTTAGTTAATAAAAATTTAGGAAATCAACGGAGAAAGAAGTTACTTGAAATTTTGTTTCTGCTTTTTTTTTTTTACTTTTGGCCTTTTCTACTTGCAAATAATCCCCAATTAGTAAGATTCCAAACTCAAGGTTGTTGTAACAATACACTTCCAAATGGAGAGAGAACACCTTCAATGGTGAAGTCTCATTACCTACGGGGGACTAGACAAGGACTGCTGACTTGTATACTATTGTCATTTCCACAGATTCCACAGAAGGAATTGTTCAGGAGGTGATAAGAGATCACTCAGCAAGGGATGCAAGCTTCATCTTGGAGGCTTACCAACTTAGGTGGGAAGAGCTGGAAAGAGAAACTGCTTTATGTTGAATGTCTATACTAGGCCCTCTTAAGGAATGTTGATAACGATTATTTAATTTTATTTTCATGCTGATCACAAATGGTAGGTTACTGTTATATACCTCTGGAAGCGAAAGAAACTATGATTCAGCAAAGTAAAGTGACTTTCCCAGATAATTAATGGCCAAAGGTAGGAAAGGGAAAGGAAGGAAATATGAGACAAGAAAGAGAAGAAACAAGACAAACATATAGGGATGTGGTAGAAAGTAGGTCTTGGGAGAAGTTCAGATTCATTCAAGCCAAAGAAACATGACAAGATGATGTTAAAGGATGTTGTTAACAGATCGGCTAGCACTTACCACTCAAGCTATGCTGGGGTAGAAATGTACCTTTCATTTAAGGTAGCCAACAGATATTGCCAGTGATTAATAAAACTCTAAAACTTCTTGGGTATCAGCGAGGACTGCCAGATAGCTTAGAACAAGTACAGTGTAAGTAGAAACATTTTCTTAAAGTTTTGTCCAGCCTTATCCAAAGTTTCTGAATCAATGTTGTAGTACAACTATTAACTTCTGGTTGTACAGAGGGCCTATATTCAGGGGCATGTAAATGATCATAACAGGAACATTTCTAGTAAGTAGAATTAAGATTTTTTTCCATTGCCTTTCACTGAAGCCACTGATCAAAAAATGTTAGGAGTGTTGGAAATGCAAATCAAAACTATAATGAGATGCTGCCTCATACCCAGGTTAGATAATAAGAGTTGGTGAACATGTTGATAGATCAGAATCCTTATATACTGCTGGTGACAATGCAAAGCAGCCACTTTGGAATCTGGCTGTTCATCAACCAAGTAAACATGGTTATATTACCTGTCAATTCTAGATCTCAATAGAAAATGGAAGGGAAATGAACATGAAAATATATTTCCATGCAAAATTTGTCCATAAATGTTTTATAGCACTATGGTCATAATAGCCAAAAAGATGGACACAACCTAAATGCCCACCAACAGGTAAACAGGCAAATAAAATTTAGTATATCTAGACAATGGAACATTAATAGGCCGAAAAAGTAATATAGTACTAATCTATGCTTCATTATGGATGAATATTGAAAATATCACACTAAAGAAGCCAATATGTATGAAATATCTAGAATATGGATATGTATAGAAAAAGAATGCATATTAGTGGTCACTTAGGGCTAGTGAGGATGCAGACAAGGATGCAACAGGTAAAAGGTGCAGTCTCTTTCTTTTTTTGAGGGGGGGGATCCGGTCGGGGGGCCTGACCTCTGGGCCTGGGTGCTGTCCCTCAGCTCTTCAGCTCAAGGCTAGTGCTCTACCACTTGACCACAGCGCCACTTCCAGCTTTTTTCTTTTTGCTTATGTGATGCTGAGGAATCAAACCCAGGGCCTCAGGCATGCAAGGCAAGCGCTCTACCACTGAGCCACCTTCCCAGCCCCTGCAGTTTCTTTTTGAGATGATAAAAAAAAATCTCCTCAAATCAACTGATGATTGCCTATAACTGAGTACAGTAAAAATCACTCTTTAGATGGGTGAGTTGTACAGAATATAAACTATATCTCAATGAAGTTATTAAAAAACATCAGGAGCAGGAGGAGAGAAAAGGAAGCCATTTTAGCTCACAATGCCATCAAAATCTACTTCAGGTTTCTTAGCCACTAGGCCTATGTTGCCATGGAGACTGCCTCAGAGTGAATACCACTTGTCAAATGAGGATGATAATGCCTGCCCTACATATCTCACAGGATTGCCATGGGCTTCAAATAAGATAATAGATGTGAAGAAACACAAAAATGCTAAACGGATGACACAAACATAAGGAATTAGTGTTATTAAGATGGGTCTTATTCTTCTGTCACCTTGCACTAATATTGACTCAAAATGGACCAAAGATTTCAACATCAGGCATGAAACATTGAAACTACTACAGAAAAGAATAGCAGGAACAGAACATACATATTGGCAAACAGGAACTTTCTGAATAGAGTTCCAGGGGCTCAGCAAAATGGAGAGATAATAAAAAAATGGGTTTACATCAAACTAAAAAGTTTCTGCACAGTTAAGGACATAGTTACTAAGATAAAAAAGGCAGCTTAGAGAATGGGAGAAGATCTTTACCAAGTATATATCTGACAAGAACCTAATATCTAGAATATACAAGAAGCTCAAGAAACAAACCCTCCAGATATCAATAACTCAATAAATGGGCAAAAGAAATACATAGAGACGTCACAGAAGAAAAAGCAAGAATGGCCGATGAACATGAGCAATGAACATGAAGAAATGTTGAAGATCCCTGGCCATAGAAGAAATGCAAATCAAAGCAATATTGAGATTCCATCTCACCCCATTAAGACTGGCCATCATCAAGAATATGAACAAGAAATTCTGACAGAGATACACAGGGTAGGGTGGGGGAAGGAACCCTATTACACTCTTGGTGGGAATGTAAACTAGTGCAACTACTCTGGAAGGTGATTTGGAGATTCCTTAAAAACCTAAACACAGAACTTTTATATGATCCAGCCATACCACACTTGGGCATATACCCAGAACATAACAAGCCAGGATATGGTAAAGACACCTACACATCCATATTCACTGTTGCACTACTCACAATAACCAATTTGTGGAAACAGCCCAGATGCCTTACAGCAGATGAATGGAGTAAGAAAATGTGGTACATATACACAGTGGGATATTAGTCATTCATTAGAAAGAATAATATATGCAGAGAAATAGACGGACCAAGAAAAAATTATGTTAAGTGAAGTAAGTCAGGCTCAAATAGATAAACAGTGCATGTTTTCCACCCATATGTGGAAGTTATATCTAAAATGGAAACACATGGCAACAAATACACACAATCAAAATGACTAAAGGATAGTAGTATGCTTAGAGAAGGAAGTCAAGGGTGTAATTCCTTTGAACCATTAATAAACAAAATGAATACCAGGAAGTTGGAACATGTTCAAGGGGGAGCCAATGAGAGATGGGGTACATGAATGGAGGGATGAAGGAATGATCAATAAATACAGTCATTACATTCAATATAAATTATGTCAAATTTGAACTTCATACCTTGAGGGCAGGGATGGGAAGGGGAAAAGGGGAGAACAATGGAAGGGGTGACATTGATCAAGTGTCCTCATAACCTGACTTCTAGGATTGAACCCCCCTTGTAAAACTACTTAATAAAAATAAATAAATATATTTAATGGAGAAGAATGGGACAGGAATGAAAATATGATGGAAGAGGTGAATTTGCTTAATGTATCCAGTATACTAGTATGAAAATATCACTGTGGAACCTTCTTGTATTACAAATGTGTATCATTTCAAAAATAAAATAAAAATTAAACATTTTAAAGTAGCAAAAAGATGGGTCTTATTGATTCCAAAATAGCATGAATAATATGATTTATGCTACAAAATAGGCATACATGGTGGTAGAAGGGGGAGAATGCAGTCAAGAATTCGTTGTAAATACCACAAAATTAAGAAAAGTAAGGGAATAGGTGGGTGGAAAGGGGATGATAATATTGAAGGGGTGACACTGATTAAGACACTATATTCATGAACTGTTTTAGCACCTACTTTGTACAACTACTTAAAGACAATTTTTTTTCAAATGAGCATACATTTAGGAGATAATAAGAAATGCTATGACAGGTTGGTAGAATTATGTTAAGCATTACTGATAAGATGGGGCCTGCAGTTCATGCCCATAATCCTAGCTACTCAGAAGGCTGAGATCTGAGGATCACTGTTCGAAGCCCGCCCAGGTAGAAAAGTCCCTGTGAGAGTCAGAAAAGTTTGATCATCTGACAAAAGGAGACTCTGTTGTCACTGCTTATTCATGTGGGCTGTTGAAAGGGAAAGCTGCTGAAAGCCACAGAAAATTTGAGTGCTTACAACAAGTCACATGGCTTCCTGCTGTTCTCCCCACTCCAAACTAGTTCCAAGCCATTCCCCTACCCCAACCACTTGTTCCCTTTGTAAATCTTACTCAGGTTTCAATGGCTTATCTCTAGACTTTCCACAACTAGGAAGCTTACCCTGACCTCTGGAGTCCACAGTGAACTACTTGGCACTTGGGGTTTATACTCCTAGTTTGGATTCGGTTGTATAGATGCTTGTGTGTCCACTGATGTTCTCACCCTGACTATCAACACTCCAGGACCCCGGCTTTCCTCTTGTGTAATCTCCTCAAAATACTTAAGACAGTGTTGAGCATCCAGTACACATCCAAAGGTGTTCTGATGGATTGCACATGTACTTTAACCCAGAGCTAATAATACTCACAATGTGTCTGGCAGCAAAGACTCCATCAACTATGGCACAACAAAAAGCTGCAATCACACCAAAGCTGATAAACACGATAGAAGCTACCAGCTGCAAGGAGAAACAAAAGTGATGGTTATTCTTCCACACTTGATGCTTCTTGAGATAGGCAATCCCCAAGAGATTGCCATCTAAAGCAGAACTTTAGCGTATCATTCATCAGGATGTTATTTTTAGTCATGCAGGATTCAGGGAGGGAAAGAAGGGAACACTGAAGCACTTTCTATATTTCCAGAGAACAATAAGAAATTCACTCTCTGAACACCAAATGAAGAGGAATCTTGCTGGTATCCAGCATGCTATCCATAGAGGAATCCGATTGCACAGATCTTTCAAAGCATCATATGACTCAGAAAATCTTGGACCTTTTATATCATATTATCCAACCCTCTATTTTATTTATGTGAAAATGGAGGCACAGTGAAAGGAAATGTTATTCCCAGGGTCTCCATCTAGTCTATGGGAGTGTCTGATCCCACCAACTCCTACTCCAGCATTCTTTGCATTTCCTCACACAACTTATACCACAGCATAGTGGACATTGATGATAAGGGTAATATGAAGGGCCTGTATAACCCCATATGGCCTTCAGCATCATTGAAGAAAGAGAACACTCAACTTGCTAGACTTAAATGTCATAGACAGTTTTTACAAGGATTGAAGTTAGTGAAATGGATCCGTTTTGTAGGGTGTATATGGAAACTTAGAAATAAGAAAAATGGGGGCTGGGAAGGTGGCTTAGTGGTAGAGCACTTGCCTTGCATGCATGAGGCCCTGGGTTTGATTTCTCAGCACCACATAAGCAAAAAGAAAAAAGCCGGAAGTGGTGCTGTGGCTCAAGTGGTAGAGCGCTAGCCTTGAGCTGAAGA
>NW_012267254.1:14197010-14207142 GCF_000151885.1 Dipodomys ordii | reverse complement strand
TTGGTAAGAAATGTACGCATTATCCTGCCCATGTAATTGTAACCCCTCTGTACAGTATGTTCACAAATAAAATAAAATAAATTTAAAAATATAAAAAAAATAAAAAGAGAATTCTGTTTTAAATGAATCGTGCATTAAGTCTTCTTCTAACCTAATAACATCTCCATAATTTTATCTGTTTTGTACATCTAAAATTCCATATATTGTTAACACATATAACCAGAGTTCAAAATAGCAGAAATTTTCTCGGCTGTAAATTTTTTTCACAGTTCTATACAATGGTAATTTATATTCAAGGTGACCAATTTGACAGTGCAGATTTTTTTTTTTGTCCGTCATGGGCTTGAACTCTGGGCCTGCGTGCTGTCCCTCAGCTCTTCAGCTCAAGGCTAGACCTCTACCACTTGAGCTACAGTGACACTTCTGGTTTTCTGGTGGTTTATTGGAGATAAGAGTTTCATGGACTTTCCTGCCTGGGCTGGCTTTGAACCTCGATCCTCAGATCTCAGCTTCCTGAGTAGCTAGGATTACAGGCATTAACCACCTGGCTTGACAGTGCAGATACTTAAAGCACCATGTTATAGTCTTGGTTTTATTGCCAAGCATATTTTACTGTCTTTTAGTTCCTCAGGTGATTGGTGATCCACCTAAATTAAGACTCCTCTGGAGGAATGAGCAAAAATGGAAGTTGAACACACATTACTTTTTCAATAAAAGATTATTTCATAAAAAAGTCACATTTGTTGGGCCCAATCAGAATCAGAATCTTTCGAGGCTATGAAGGTAAGGTCATAGGTGAGATAACAGGTTCACCATGTCACTCCTGTTCATAGATTAGAAATCTACATGGGCTTCCAAGTAATTCCTTAATAACCAAGCTATTCATTAGTGAAAATACCCTGTTCCTAGACAAATCTAGCTTCTCAAGTATTTATTGTTGCAGAGGTAGAAGTCCTCATTCTATTTACTGTCACATTATCTGACCCATAAAGTCGAAAGGATTTTTAAACTTTTCGCTCTGCTAACTTCTCCCTTTCACTTTCCATAATTAAAACTCAATTTAATGAAATAATCTCCAGAAAAAAATTTAAAGGTTAAACCAAAGAAGCATAGCATGCATTTAGGATAGTTCTCTTATTACTTCCATTTTACCTTTTAATGAAACACACACACGACATACACCGCCAGTGCTTCAACCTCCAGTATGAGCTGAACATCGGGTGCTTGAATAACACAATCATGAGCCCTTATTCCTTTGTTAATCTATTCCAACCTAGCCACCCACAGTCACATTCTACAGAGAAGGTTCATAACCACTGTTCATGAATAGGAATTTGTACTCTTAAATAAGATGTAAAAATCTCACCCACAGGGATTCTGAATCTTGACTTGAGCATTTGCTCATCAGTCAGAAATAGTTTACTAATGCAGCTACCTGAAGCACACAAAGTCATACAGATCCTATAAATTGCTTTCCAAGCCAATGCTCTTACCCCCTCCTTTCCTCCCCCTCCCCTTTGCATTTAAAAATAAAATCCAATTCTGCTGATGTCAGGTATTCTTGCCTCACCACAGGAAGTGGACTGGGTGAGTTCTCACAGCACATGTTTATCAGAGGACACAGAACATCAACTGGTGTCTGTGGGACATTTGCCTTCAGTTGGGAGACAAGCCAGCCCAAAATCTACAAAAGAGCCTTCAGCTTGAGGGGAGCACAGCCCACACCAGAGCCCCTTTCCCAAAGAGAAAGGCACACTGTGGAATGGATTCAAATGAAATAGATGACCTACGTAATAAGCATGTCTCTAATCCTTTCTTCTTCCCAACTCAGAGATGGGGGGGGGGCAGACAGAAACAGAGAAGACAGAGAGACCAAGACAGAGACACAGAGAGACAAAGAGAGGGAGAGGGAGAACAAAAATATGTCAGATCTTTTTGTTTTCCTCATTTAAAAAAATGAATTATTCCTTCCTATGCTCTAGCAATTACATCTGGGAAACCATTTATCTAGTATTAAAAATATGGTACAACTTCTAGAATTAACTTTGGGGTTCAATAATACAGACTGAAATAAAGTTTTTTGTTTGTTTTGGTTTTGGCTTTCTGTAAATAGACGGGGTCTCTCTGTGTTGGATAGACTGTTAAATGTTTTTTTACACAACTATCACTGAAATTAATTGTATGCATCTCAGGGGTGGATAAAACCATCCATTGGAATATAGAAATAAACCATTAGGATTTCTGTTGACAATTATTGTTGATCTAAAATAAGAAAAAAAATGTTTCCTAATATTCAATAAATGGCTTGGCACTAGCACACACCATCAATGTGAGTATCAGATGATCAGAGAGCTGTCCTTGGGGAAGAGGACACGTTCTAAACAGCAAAGATTTAATGGCAGGGAATTTTATGTATGCCCAGATTAGATGATCTAGGTTTAATTAAACTAGCTCTAACAAATAGGACTAGAGATTCCTGTTAAGAAATCAAAAATTGAAGACAACTAAGAAAACACAAATAAGCAACAAAAAATGGCAGAATTAATATTTCTAATTCCCAGGGAAAACATTGAGAACTGATGTAAAAAAAAAAAACAAACTAGGGGCTGGGAAGGTGGCTCAGTGGTAGAGCGCTTGCCTTGCATGCCTGAGGCCCTGGGTTCGATTCCTCAGCACCACATAAGCAAAAAGAAAAAAGCCGGAAGTGGTGCTGTGGCTCAAGTGGTAGAGCGCTAGCCTTGAGCTGAAGAGCTGAGGGACAGTGCCCAGGCCCAGAGTTCAGGCCCCACGACCAGACCCAAAAAAGATTTTAAACAAAGAAAGAAAATGTTTCCTCAAACCAGATGTTCTTATTTATTAATCTAATTAGATGGTCTTCCATTACCAAGGTTATTCTACAACTCAATGTGTCACCCATAGGTGTTTCAAGGTATTTCCTAGGGTGCTAAGACCACCATCTGCTTTTGTTAACTCTTAAAACTATATGGTTACAGAATGTTTTCTTTCTTGACTTTTTTGGGGGAAAGAGGAACTACATTGGCTATACACTATTCTCCATGACAAGGAAGAAATCAAGTCCAAGGGCACACTAGAGTTCTCTCCCTTCAACAAGCTAGGAGTAAATGCGTATCTCCTTTGGGAGTTGTTCAGAAACATCTCTCATAAATCTCACTTCACAGCATTACAGATAATTGGTAAATAATAGATGAACAATCTCACAAAATTGGCATTATTAGCTATGCGATGATCCACTCTACAATTAAAACTCTCTCATTACTTTGAATAATTTAAGTGCAAAGTGCAAAAACAACTGGCAAAGGAGGGTATCCAGGTAAAATGGAACAAATAAAAGATTAGAACTCCCTTGAGAATGATTCGCCATGGTGCTGGGGAAAAATATATGGTTAGGGTTCTCTAGCTCTAGAGCTATTACATTATCTGTTTATACATGTTATTAAATAGACCTCATTATCAAAATTTTGATCTCACAGAGTACAAGAGAAATCTAATTAACCCACCATCTGACCACAAGTGTAAAACTGCAATTGACTTGAAGTTCAGTCTACCTTTGTTCTCAAAGAAGCCTTCCCAAGAAATGCAACCATTTGCCCATTTTTATTTTTTTATTGTGAAAATACTGTACAAACCATTTGCCCTTGAGAGGAGTAATCCTCTGAAATCTTTTCCAAAACATTATGTATCAGAAAAGATGACATGAGAGTCACCAACAATTCTGGGCTGCAGTAATGGAAATCACTGAAGCAAAAGTACTCCAGACAAGGACAAGCTGGAGTATTCTTTCAAAGGGCAAGATCAAGAATGTATCTCTATGGCTTGGGACTAGTCAGGCCAGCCAGGTAGTATGGGGTTCACTGTAACATAAGTTCTTTGGAGGATTTGTGTGTGTGTGTGGGGGAAACCAAAGTAGCAGTTTGTTTTGTAGACAAATTTACACAAGCTTAAGAGATGGATTACATATTCACAGAAAGTTGAGCTTTTTTAGAGAAGAATTTGATCCTATATAAATGAAGACTTACCATCTGCCGCTTGTTTTCCACAAGGTTTGAACCGATGATTCCAAGGAATGACCCGAAGCCAAGCTGGAAAGCAAACAGCATGCATAGAATGTGGGAAGACAGTCAGCCGGACTCTACCATCATTCTAGCTCCTGAATATGATTCAGGATCATGAAAAAAAACTGGAGTGCAAACGTTAAAGCCACAAGCCATTGCCTACACAAAGATATGAACTGAAATTATTTTCTCCTGCCATTTTTTAATTTTCCTTTGAAGCAATGAATCACGCCTAAAAAGAAATTCATGCCAAAAACTAAAAGTAAAGGTCAGCTGTAGCTTTTCAGAGTGTACGTATTTCAATTTCAATATCCATTACCTAGTATGTAATTGGTGAGTCAGAGATACATAATGATGAAAAGCACACATTATAGTTTGATCTTTATCTGTTTTTGAAAAGAGTCTTCCACTTTGAAGTATGGGTTACAGAATAAAGGTGTGCAATAGTAATTTTTGATGCATCTCGCATACTAATCAAAATCAGGAAGTACTTTAAAAATCAGCAAGCACCTTAACCCACACTAAAAAAATAAAAATAAAAGAACTTTTTTTGAAAGCCTATATTTGTGGTTGACCCACTGCAATTTATGTTAGCACTTATTCACTTCTTCTTCCATCTCTGCTTCATTTGAAGCATTCATTAAAGGGTGAACAGAAATGGCAGTGTAAAACCTCGAGAAACAATTTCCCTGTCTAAGTGGCTGGGATTATGGCTCAGTGTAGCAGATACCACTGTCCTCTCAGTCCTTCCATTAGTGGACTGAGTTTGCCCATCTCAGCTGAAAATCATCACTAACCAATAGCTACTGATGGAGATGAAAATGGAAGAAGTAAAAAGTGGTGAGAATGGACCAATAAATCTTAACACAAGCTAATGTAGTTACATTTCTCTTTGGCTTCACTAATGATCTCAGTTTCAGATTATCTGAAGCCTTACTTTGGCTCACAGAAGCATGCATTTTAGTCCAAGGACTTCCAAGTCTTACACTCAAGACTTGTATATCTAATGAACCCAAGTACTGGACTTGGGGGAGCAGGGGAACTGAGTAGTTGTCTCAGAATCTCAAGAATGAAAGGAAGCAAATTTCCAAAGAGACTTCCTGCAGAACCACTTCGTCAGTTATTACTCTTGGGAAATAGAAACTGGGGTACATGGATCGATAGGTAGATAGATAGATAGATAGATAGAGATATACCATACTATTTAAGAGTCTACATAATGTTTTGTACATCTCATTGTTGCAATATGGCCACCTGTATCCCTATTTAAACAATTTGTTTTTTCCCTTCTCCTCCACAAATTATACCAACGTGGGGGTGGGGAGATGAGAGGGCAGGGATGGTAAGAGGAAACAAAGGAGGAACCAACAAAGCTTGATAAGAAATGTACTCATTACCTTGCTTATGTAACCCCTCTGTATGGTATTTTCACAATAAAAAACCATTAATTTTAAAAAAGATTCTACTGTGAATACTCATTCAGCACCTAAGCTGTGCCTGTTTTCCATATGGTCTAATTTCAAATATAATTAAAATGTATTGTCATAAAATATAGTGGTTAAAATCTGATTATCACAGTCACCTGACTTGGAACCCCAGATATCTACTTATGTCTTTACAACTTTGAACAAACTGATTAACCTCTGTAAACCTGTTGCTTTATCTGTAAAACAGGGACCATAGTAGTGCTACCGTAAAGGGCTTTTGCGAGGAATGAGCAAATTGATACATTGAAAGAACTTTCCATAATTCTTGGCACACAGTAAGTGTTTAGTAAATATTTACTTTGCTTTAGCGATTATCATACTATTTTTAAATACATTTAACTTCTGAGTCTCTGTAACTTGACCTGGAAAAGCCTGTCAATAGTTGCTCCATATCATGATAAAAAGTTTCTCCTGTCGGTATTATGTCCCCCTTTCAATACGTTCAATAAATTTCATTTTTCTTAAGAGGGAATTACATGAAATATATGTGCTTATAATATTCTGAGTCAAGGGTAAACAAAGGAGGAGGCTGCAATGCTTGGTAAGAAATGTACGCATTATCCTGCCCATGTAATTGTAACCCCTCTGTACAGTATGTTTACAAATAAAATTAAGTTAAATTTAAAAAAATATTCTGAGTCACTCTCAGAGACTGAAAGAAATTCAGATGCAACTTCTTTAAGGGGAAGTAAGTCTTTTTTTAGCAAAGAGTTCATCAGCTTATACAGATACTCACAAAGTGTCTCCTGAAACCCAACAGCAAACTTTCCCCTACTACAGACATCACTCACACTGACTATCCCTGTCAACTCTCTTATGGTCATGGTCTCAAAGGGCTAGGCTTAACCTACTGGAACTCACTAGAAAAACAAAGCACTCCAAGACTGGAAATCCCAGGCCAACCAGTTTCCCACTTCCAATCCACTCTATTCCCTTCAAATTCATTTTATTTTCTAACATCTATTGAATACTTTTATGTCAAATATGTAAGAAGACCTGTGCCCCTATCTTATAAGAGCTCATAATCTAATGAGGGAGAGAGAGATCCAGAACCACAGGGAAGTGGGGCGCAGGTAACTCACGCCTGTAATCCTAGCTATTCAGGAGGCTGAGATCTGAGGACTGCAGTTCAAACTAGCCTGGGCAGGAAAGTCTGTGAGACTCTTATCTCCAATTAACCACCCGAAAACCAGAAGTGGTGTTGTGGCTCAAAGTGGCAGAGTGCTAGCCTTGAGCAAAAGACCTTAGGGACAGAACCCAGAACCTGATTTCAAGCCCCGTGACCAAAAGTAAAAAAAAAGAACTACATGGAAGGAAACAAAGATACAAACTAACCAAAGCACTATATGGGCAGGAAATTTCAATATGGATTATATCTTTGTGTCTGTTACTTAAAAACTGTTTGTCCTTAGACCAGTCTGTTTTACTATTCTCTGATTTGGTTTCCTTATCTATAAAATGAGAATCACAATAAAAATTGTGAGAATTAAATGAGATAAAGTATGGATCATCTTGTAAAATGTAGGTTGCTAAATAAAAGGTAATTCAAT
This sequence comes from Dipodomys ordii, assembly GCF_000151885.1. Classification (NCBI taxonomy): domain Eukaryota; kingdom Metazoa; phylum Chordata; class Mammalia; order Rodentia; family Heteromyidae; genus Dipodomys; species Dipodomys ordii. The sequence continues at coordinate 14,200,032 of NW_012267254.1, read as the reverse complement.
TTCCATAGAGGAAACATCCTATATGAACTGAAAGGAGCAATAGAGTTCAACAGGTAGGAAACTGGTATCTAGTGAGTGATGGTTAAAAGGATTAATTCTCCTGGATGGCCTTTGAATGAAATCACCAATGTTGCTAAGACCTTGCACTTAAAAGTGATGAAAGTTAAAGAAGCAATCATCCCTTTTATTTTGGTCACAGGAATGCTGTGGAGTTTAGAGTTTGGTAAAGCTGTTATCATTCCCACTTCATAGGCCTAGACAATTATAAGGACTTGGCCTTTCTTAGAAAAAGACAAGGTCAAAGCCAAGGCTAGCTCTCAGATCACATGATTAACAACTAATATTCTTTCAGTCACACCTACCTACCTTTATGGCCAGTGTTAGTAGAATAATGACCTTCAAGCAAAAAGGGGCTTATTGATGTCTCTTTCCCCAATTCCCCCAGAAAAAAAATCTTCAATATAGAAGCCTGTTTGAGGAAGAGCCAAGGAGTTGAAAATAAAAGGAACCAACAATTTCTTGAAAATGGACAGATACTTCTGATCAACTCAGTGGTCCTAGTTGTCAAGAGCTTCATGGAATTATGTAATGCTTATATCTTTGGAACATTGTTTTGATTTTCCTATTATCTGAACTAATAACCAATTTGCTTTGTTTTGGCTGCCTTCTACTTATGAAACAAATAATAATTAGAAGTCAAAATCAGATTGAAGGGTTCTTTAGGGAGGATGGACCTTATCACTTTAGGCCTATTCATATCCACTGCTCCAAATATTGAGGGCTGAGGTTGAGAAGGATTAGCCATTTTGCAAATATTAACTGGACATCTAGTCTGTGGTAAGTACTGTTTTGATCTGTGATTTGGAGGTTTGGATTTGGGGGTAGGGCTGATGCCAAAACTAATGAGATTTAGGCTCAAGGAGCTCATGCTATAATTAGGTAAATCAGTCCACAATCCCTTTCCATAATCCTAAAAATCCACAGAGCTCTTAAAACTGAAAGGGCTTTCTGATAACTAGCATGGTAGCAAAGCCTGACCTTGAACTAATGTGAAATGATTTTATACTCCATTTTGCTTCATGTAAACATTCATATTTTATTGTGGAAATATGAAGGAACTTGATTGTGGAGTGTTTCTCAAGGCTCCATTGAGATGTTAGATGCATAATTTTTTAAAATTAATACCCTGAATCACATATGACTCAGATGTTCAGATAAGTGATTGTGGGCATATATAAACAAAGATAAATGAAAATATGGATCAACAAATGCTACAACACAGCGATGGATTTTTTCCAGGATCCATGAATAGGAAGAATCGCGATTGCGATTTCAAAAGATGAAAGAAACCACTATGTATCCACTACGAGAAATGTTCCTGCTGTGTTGTTAGAATGTGACAGAACATTTAGATAGAGAAACAACAAGAAGGACATCTAGGGAACAATGTAAGTGACAGCACTAAGGCAGAAAAGCCCAGGTCATGTTCAGGGGAGTATGACAATCTTGACAAAAGAGAAATAATAGGAGACCTGCATCTGCATCTACAGAGAGCTTTGAATGGCATGCTAAGGAAGCAACAGGAAGCCAATGAAGGTTAAGACATTATAACACATTGCATCCAGAAAATTGGGGTTCATCTTTAAAATATAGACACTAGGGTAGGAATTTGTATTTTAAAATGACATTTAAAACATTTCAGTAGGAAGGGAAAAATCCTTGGACTAATTCACAATAAACTACAGAGCCCCTATCCAGAGCACCTGATATTTCCTGAGCCACTCAAGTTAATCACAACTTTTTTGGACTTATCAAGTAAAGCTGAAGCCACTTAGCCTAGAAAAGGTTTCTAGACTATTAAATGTTCTCTGTTACCCTGTTTCCTAATATCCTATTGTGAGTGTTTAACTTCTCAATCAACTGACTCACTCCAAGAAATGGAGCAAAACCTCCTGGTTTCTCTTTTAAAATAATACTCAGGGAAGTGGCGCTGTAGCTCAAGTGGTAGAGCGCTCGCCTTGAGTTGAAGAGCTGAGGGAAAATGCCCAGGCCCAGAGTTCAAGCCCCACGACCGACAAAAAAAAAAAAAAACAACTATATAAAATAAAACTCAGGCTAAGCCAGGCTCTGATGGCTCATACCCGTAAAGGCTCAGGAGGCTGAGATATGAGGATCACAGTCCCAATCCACCTAAGCAGGAAAGTTTTTGAGACTCTTATCTCTAATAAACTACTTAGAAAAAGCCAGAAGTGGTGCTGTCGCTCAAGTGGTAGAGTGCTAGTCTTGAACACAAAGAGGCTCAGGGACAGCTCTGAAAACTGGCAAAAAAAAACACCTCAGTCTAGTGTTGACTATGGCAGTACAAAAGCTACAGAGTGAGTAGCAGAATGAAAGACTTGCCTCATTGATCAGGGGGCCAACTTTATCTTGTGGGTTGCATGGCAAACACATTTCGAGGCCTCATTTGCCTCCTCTTAGGTGAGTGGGAGGGGAGAGAGCAACCTCTGACACAGACAGGCCCTTTAAATTTGATACAACAACCAGTACTCTAGGATTTTGAGGCCTTCAAAGTGGAAAGCTTACCAGAACTCTTCTGGCATAGAATATGTCTCAATCCTTTAATGCCAGTAAAAAAGCCCCTTGTTAGTTTTAATTTTTTTAACCTTGCACAAATTAGCACATATTTAAAGATATATGCACGTTTGTGTGACTTAGAACAATGATACTGTATTCTAACTCAGGTACAGTATACTATTATAAATACCTCACTGGATATAAGCATCTGGTTTGACAAAATAAAAACACACCCCTGAAAAATCTTACATGACTTCAAATTATGCAAATAGAATTCTGTTATAAAACACACCCAAATAAATAAACTCAGAGAGGAGAATGGAAGCATCACCACAGAAACAATCAAGATTCAAAACATTATAAGGGAATACTTCTCAAACCTTTATGCTAATAAGTTTGAGAACTTGACAGAAATGGACCTTTTCCTAGCAAATATTGACATGCCAAA
>NW_012267254.1:14113915-14191350 GCF_000151885.1 Dipodomys ordii | reverse complement strand
ACTGTGGCTCAAGTGGTAGAGCACTAGCCTTGAGCTGAAGAGCTGAGGGACAGCACCCAGGCCCAGAGTTCAGGCCCCACGACCGGACCCCAAAACACAAACAAACAAAACTAAAAACAACAACAAAAAAATAATAGTTCCAACAACAAGCTAATCATATCTGATCAGAAGTTGGCCAAGGGCTGAACTTGGTCACTTACAGTTATAATCCTTAGGCCTTCAAAGCCACTCAATAGGCAGAGATCAGGAAGATCACAGGTAGAACCCAGCCCAGGCAGAAAGTTAGTGAGACTCCATTTCAACAAGCAAGCAGGACATGGCATGGTGATCCCAGCTATGTGACAGGATCAAGAGCAGTCTAAGATTGCTCCTGGGAAAAACCACAAAACCTAACTGAAAAGTAAAACAAAAATAACTGAGAGAGTGGTTCAAGTAGTAGACTGTCTGCCTAGCAAGCACAACGTGCAAAAAAGTCAGCCCAAAATATCCACAATTATCTCATGGGCCACTTGAAAAAAGGATTGATAGCCACTATGTTTATTGATAAACTTCACCCTGATTATCTTCCCGTGATACTTAATGTTTGCATAATGACATTAAAATTGTTTATTTCATTTTCACCTCATTTTTGAATTTCCATTTTTAAATGCGTTTAATAAACATGTATATAATTTAATAAATGAATTAATATACATGGTTTAGGATTGTCTCTTGGATATCTTTCTTCTGATAGAAGTACAGACTTCTTTGCTGATCCATGTTTTTTGTTGATCAAGCTTGCAGGATGATCAGACTCCAGGTAAGATCGGTTGACTTCTAGTACATGCAGGAAAACAGATGATTTCCCCCCACCCCACCCCCAAAAAAGGATCTTTGTCTGAATAACACTGCTAGTTAGAAACATCTCCTAAATCAGAACACCAAAGTCCTCAAGAATAAAATTACTTGCTCCAGCTCATATTCAGAGATGGCACTAGGACTCTCAGTCTCAGTCCAGTGCTTTTCATAACAAGAGTCACCTTTCTGTGTTAATATAGAAGGATGTAAAGAAGAAATCTAGACAAACTCAAGAAAGTCAAACACAATTTTACATCACCAAAGTAGAGCCCAGATCTATGCTTTCCATACTTACAATAACTCCTGGATAATAGCCTCCAACAGTTACATTCTGGGTCCTAGTGGTTGCAGCCAGGCCCACTGTGAGAATTAATACTGATACAATAAGCAAAGTCACAGTGACATAGATGGAGTTTCGTTTCCTCCGGTTGAAGGCTCCTGTAAACACAAAGAAAGTGGGACTGTTCATTTCTGCCAGAAATATTTTACTAGGAAGGTTTTTCTCTCCTACTCCTACTGGTAACTGAGGTTGTCTCTAGGGAGTGGAATTCCAGCAAAGTGATGGAAATTTCAGTTTTGTAGTCATCAACTGCCACTTTTATAATGAAAATGTCCTTCTATATATCTGAAACCCCTCTGTACATCACTTTTATAATAGTAAATTTTTTCCTCTTAAAATGTATTTGTTTATTCAGGTTTTTTAAATGGTTTTATTGTCAAAGTGATGTACAGATAGGTTACACTTACATAAGTAAGGAAATACATTTCTTGTCAAACTTGTTGCCCCTTTCCTCATTTTTCTCCTCTTTTCCTTTCCCTCCACCCTTCCCACCCCCAGCTTGTACAGATAATTTCCAACATATTGTCTTGTGTATATTGCTGTTGCATTGGTTCTTTGTCTCACCATTCTATTATTCTCTTTCCTTTCCCTAATTCAAATAAACGTATATACATACCAAGATACCAAAATCAAATACGGTGACAATATGGGATATACCATAGGGAGAAGCAGATACAAAAGAAACAAAAAAAATCACATAGTACATTAAAAACAACAACAACCAAGAAAAACCTCTGTGTCCATGCTGTGGCTCAAGTGGTAGAGTGCTCACCTTGAGCTGAAGAGCTCAGGGACAGAGCCCAGGCCCAGAGTTGAAGCCCTACAACTCCCCACCCCCCCAAAAAAAAAGCTCTACTTAATAAAAGATGTATCATCTGTACTTAGTAAGGTGGGTTTTATTAGGCCAAATTATAATGGCATATGATGAATGCAAAATGTTTGTGTGGGGCTATTAAATGAAAATATTTTTAAAGCCAATATGTAACTAAGAAGGTCTTATTCATAAGCTAGAGATATGAAATTTCATTTTCAGTGTAAATATCAGAACCAAGTCAGGTACTAGGGATTTTCTTTTCATTTATTTCTGACATTTGCCACCTCACATATAAACTTTAAAATGGTGTGCTGGCAAGATTTGTCACATAACAAATGAGTGTAATAAAGTAAATGCTGGGAGGCCTTTAGTCCACAAAGATATATATTGGGGAGGTAGATGGAAGGGATTCTAACTTACACACATTTAGGGTTATGTGAGCCAGACATAAATATAAATGATGTGAAACCCATTCTCCTGCTCAGGGCATATCAGACATGATAAGGCAAGCCAATATATTTTTATTTTTAAATTTTTGAAAAACAGGCTTATTAGATAGCATAGAAAAATGGTATCTAAACTTCCTTTTCAATTTAACATTTTTTAAAGGATTCAAGCAGGGCTCCACACTCTATGGGCATTTTTCATTAAAGACATAGGAGGGGGCACCAGGAAATACTTTGGGGAGGGTTACTGTCTAGGAGTTCTCTGGAGGGTAAAAATGATCAAATGGGGAATGCTAGGAGATTTTAGTTCTCTAGCAGAGTTGTGGAAGGTAGGGAGAATGAACCACTGGAGAACCTGATGGGGAAGTGGTTGTCCAGGTGGCATGACTGTAATTGATGACCCTAAAGAAACCTTTGAGAATGTAACATCCAGTCATTCTGGAAGGCCTCACTGTAAACTCTGGAAGGAAGCAGTGGCAGAGGGAAACTGCTCAGACTGTACTACTGAGGTGGGGGAGGGAAGGAAGGGAAAGACCAAGGGGAAAAAAGAGGAGAAAACAAGAAGAGAGAAAGACCTAGGAAACCTGATAGTGACGTGGCTGTAGCCAGCCTTGCACCTCCTGCAGATATGCCCTTTAGTTTGTAAATAGTCTGGACTGTTGAATGAGTTAGACCCACCATCCATCTTGTCTTTCCCATTGTGATCCCAGTTCCTAGGGAAGTGGGAGGGGCTGGCCGTCTCCCCTGACGTCAGCCTAAAGAAAGGGAGGTGACTCATCAGGCCATTTCTAATAAGGTATTATTCTAACATCATTTTGCATCAAAGTGTAAAAGCAGTTTAAGCATATATAGGCACAAATATATTAAAGTGCCCATCTTACCATGAAAGGAGAGGTGAGGAGAGTGGAGAAAAGAGGTTCCTCTACAGTGAGACTTCAGTCCAGCCCCCAGAGGGAAAAAATAAAAGGCCCAGAGCCACCTGTGACCTCAGGGTCCTTTGTGTGAGATGGCGACTAGGGATGCAAAGAACAAGTTAATGGGTGACAGACAGATGAACAAAGCCTGGCAATTACAACTGCCAGGCTGGGAAGGGAGAAGAAAGGTGGGGTACAGGATGAACAGAATTTAATTTCTTCAATTGATCTGAACATTAGTTATCCTTTCTCGACTTTGAGGCAACCTAAATGAGTCTCTAAATCAGGGTTCCTAAAATCTATTTGGTGATAGTGTTCAGTGTGTTCCACAAGGGACTTTAACCTAAATATATCAACACCACCTCCCATTCTTGTCTTCTTTTCTCCTTTGTCATTCCTACAGGATCTTTAGCCTTTTCTTGCCCCCAAATTGAGGGGGGGGCGGGGTGGGGGAGACTTGCACCAAGGAAGATCTTATCAGGGAAGATGTAACCTTAGAGATGAAATTGGATTATGTATATATGCACGGTTTTTATTAACTTATTTCACAGGCTTGCTCCTTCCCCACCAACTGACCCTTAATCCTATTCACAGCTCTTGGGCCTTATTTGCAAACATCGCTCTAACTCTTAAAAGCACAGGAGCCAGATCAGAAAAGTGACTCAGCAAACCACATGGTGTCATTGGAAAATCTATTTTTTTTCTTTGCTTTAGAGCTTGAATTGAAAATTCAATCAGTTGAGAAAACTAGTCAAAGGCACAAGGGCCTTGCCTCCAGATAGGGTTTGTTTTCTATGAAATTACCAAGAAATATATACTAAAAATGTCATAATGAATTCCATTATTTTGTACCATTAACATTTGCTAATAAAAAATGAAAAAAGAAAGTTCTAACTTCACTAGATGGAATATCTACTTTATGTCCTCTGATGTTTCTTCAATCCCTCCTTTTTGTATACTATAAACACTACAAACGTGTAAAATAAAATATATAGTCATAGTATTCGATGTACACACATGAAAAAGGAAACAAGTAACTTGAGGGATGGGGTTACATTCTCTCCCTAGAATGATGGAAGCAGTGACATTGATCAAGAGGCATTGTACTCATAAACTGACATGTTGAACTGATAATAAAAAATCTTGGGGAGTTGACAATTTTAAGGAACATCTGGGTGAATCACCCCTCAATTTATCTTCAGTGTCAATTTGAGTTGATTAAATTCAAATCAACTTGATTTTGTGAAGGTGTGGCCAAGGGTCTAGAAGACAGATCTTTTTGTGTGCTTAGGACATTTTCCTGGTGCTTGTTCTATCTTAGAGGTGAGAACAGCCCTGCTCATGGTAGGGCAAGACTAAAGGCTTTCTTTAGATGGTCCTGTATTCACAGGACCATCTTAATCAGGTTTTATTATAATTAATTTGATTATAATTAAAACACATAAATTAATGCATCAACTGGCATATAAATCAATATGTCAAAGGAACTCAGACACCATGAGCCCTTTTCATACGAGATTGGTGCATTCAGGGTGGTATGGACATAGACACCTCATGAACCCTTTTCAAAGAACTGACAGTTGCCTGTCATTGTGTCTGATACCTAAGAAGTAGTCTGTACTTGTTGAATAACAGTAACAATAACCAAACTTGATTGTGTCTTAATTGAAAAGGTTATGGAATGAATTACTTGCATACACATTGACTATCCTCACAGTATTGGCTTCCTAAAACAGGATACACAAAAGAGAGCCATAGAACCAAAAACCATCTAGTCCTAATCACAGTGTTTCTCACTACCCTGTCTACTTTGTGCCCACTGTTAAACAACAACTCCTGCAATCAAAAACAGTGAGCTTCTGAATCTCATTGCTGTTGTCTGCCTGCCCCCAGCAGCCTTCCCGCAGATCTACTGCAGCCCTCCCTCTCTGCAGTGCCCCACCTCCATCCCACCATCCTGAAGAACAAGATGCTGTGCTCTACAAGCACCCAAATATATACTATCTCTATCCTTCCAAATTCAACCCAATTCTTTCTCCCTCAAGTCCCCTCCCTAATGAAACTCCCACTCTAGAACCTTCTCCATTTCAATTGGTCTCTCCCTTCATCTGAAACCTGCTCAAAACTCACATTTTCCATAAGCTTTTCAAGCTCCAACCACTTATTATTTCAGATCTTTAATTTCCCAGATACCTCACTCCGTAAGTGTATTAAATGTAATTGCTATGATTACAATTATAACTGTGGGTCTGATCCACAAGTCATATGATGTCCACCAGTATGAATTGCTAAAAAGACAGGATTGGGTCTCTGCCTACCCCTACTGATCTTAAGCATATTCTTGCTTTTCCGCTCCCAAGAGATTCAGTAGGATGTTCAATCTTTATTGGAGTGCAGTAAAGATGGAGGCCTGTATTCTTTTCTGTACAGTATGTTCTTGATGACTGGTAATTTTCTGAGTTGATCTTTTGAACCAGTTGGAATTTGCTTACCTGAATCTGTTTTCTCACATGAGAGGTTTCCAGAAACTCTCAGCCTTGAGCATCCTCAGAAACAGGTGGCTACTCATATAACATCTCAAAGCCCTACCAATCTCTTAAAATTTTTCTGAGAGCTGCTGAAATTCATCACTTCCACCTCTGTAGTCAATTCTTTAAACAGAGATATCCAAGGCCTCCTCAGCGAGATAAAATTGTCTTATTGAGGAGTAATGGCTAACTGTAATAAAGGTTCCTTAGCCCCTGGGGGCGCTATTGCCAAAACGGAAGAGAGGGGTTTCTTGAGAGAGGATGGATGGCACAGGAGTTATATTACCATCTTCATAACTGCAGAGCTCCTGCTCTGCTCTGAGCTAACCCCCCAGGCAACTAACAAATACAGAGGATGGGCACTTTGGTGCAGTGTGTGGTGTGGTGTGGTGTGGTGTGGTATGGTGTGTGTGTGTGTGTGTGTGTGTGTGTGTGTGCGCGCGCGCGCGCCGCGCGCGTGTGCGTGTGGCTAGTATACAGGGAATCCCCTCCGAAATGTTGCCCTTGAAGTCTGAAACACTAACTCATCCACCACCACCACCACCACCACCACCACTCCGCCGCGCATGCATGCAAAGGTAAAGTTGTCAGAACTGAGTCAAGTGGGAGTAGCTCCCAAGCATCCGAGATGCTGATTCAGGCCTGGGCTGAACGGGACCAGTGCCAGGGAACTCCGGTGCAAGGAGACTCCCCAGTCTTAACTGTGGGAATCCAGGGTTACCACTCTAGGTAGGAATCTGCTAGTGCGGTTCGCTTGAGGATTTTCAAAAAGGTGAATGCATGATGAAGGATCGGTGTCTTTGTGTGATCCATGATTGTTTTTGTGCAGCGTTGTGCCTGGGCTTGGCGAAACCCACTGAGCTTGTTGTTGCGCAGACCTTTGGAGGAACGCATGATTGGCTGAGGCCCCTGGGAGTCCAAGAAAGAGGTCTGTTCATCTTGTTTCGCGGCCCATAGAGGAGTATCAAATAGCAACCCTCTTATCCCTGAACTTTAATTTGCCCACTCCTCGCATTCAGACGGCCTACGATGAGGAGGTTTGGGTTGCAGGTGGTTGTCAACCGCAGCTGGAATGGGAGCTGCGCAACCTGCTCTGTTCTCTCTTTTCTCGGTGCAACAGCTTGGCCTGGGGAGGAGCCAAGACCATGTTGGCGCCACAGCTGGCCAAGGTAAGGAGTGCATTCTGTATGCGAGTGTGTGCGTGTGTGTGCGTGCGTAGTGCGTGAGAGAGAGAGAGAGAGAGAGAGAGAGTCAGAGACAGACCCAGAGACAGAGACAGAAACAGAGAGACAGGGAAAGAGAGAGGGGGAGGGGGAAGGGGAGGAGGAGGGAGAGACTGCTGGACTCTAGATTCGGACCCGAGTCCTTGGCCTCATTTGCGTTGCAAGTAACATGCCCTTAAAGTGAAAAGAGCAGCTCTTAAACGGAGTATGCAAAATCATACAATACGTATCTGACCCACCATCAAAGAGATCGCACTTTTGGGGTGGGCTTTCGTATACGAATTTTGTTGCGACTGAGCCTTTTGCAGGCAGTAGGGGCGTCAATCTTCTCCCAGTCCCCTCCCCCTACAGATGTTCCCGCAAATTCTTCGTAGACGACCTGAGTAAACAAGAGCTAAGGAAGTAGGGACCAAGGGGCTTTGCAGAATGTAAAGTGTATTGGAAAGGAGAGAATTCGATTTCGTTGAAGTGTATCCGAGACACATTTTAAGATTAGGTGGGATCATGGTTCCACAATCCCCTCCCGCTCTCCAGGGCTCTAAATTAATTTCTCCGCCCAGTGAAATCATACGGCTTGGGAAGATGCCTAACAGCTGAAGGGAACTGAGTTTGGTTTTTGTTTGTTAACTACCAAAAAGCAGGATACAGGAGCAGCCAACTTGCTGCCTGAAGATCGCAGTCCCCAGTTTTCACGAGGAAAGGTGACGAAAAGTGCCCCTCCCCCTCCATTCCACTCGGAGAGGCAAAGCGCGACTTCAGAAGATGCGCGGGCTCGCGGTTGATCTTCTTTCTCGCCCCCTCCCCACCATTTTCCACATTCACGCACATTCCTTGCATTTAGAAACGGAATAGGAATCAAAATGCAAGGAATGTTGATCGTGCTAACGCAGACGTTAGAGTGTGTTAAGTGATTCCTCAGGAATTCTCCAGTCCCCTCTTCTTTCTTACTCCCCAACCCCCCAGCCCCTAGGGTTGCGCAACCACCCCCACCCCCCATCAACAAGGTGCAAATCCCCACCCCCCGTCCTAGCGCACGCAGCTCAGAATTTTAGGGCAGCTTGTAGAGAGTTGGGAAATGGACGAAGACCCTGCTTCGTCTAATTATTTCTTACTTCCTGAGCTCTTAGAAGTGAGGAGGACTTCTCAAAGAGGTAACATCGAAGAGAAATCAAAGGCGACGATTGAAAGGGAAGTGTTTTGATCCCCAGGCTGCTAGGATTTACCAGTGTGTGTAAGTCTGTAGACTCACGCACACACCCGCACTCCAGGGCAAGGACTCACACACAAGCTTGGCGTTCCAATATCCGCACGTTGCCCACCCTCCACAGCCAGGCAGTTCCCTGGGGTTCTGGTCCACCACCATTAATACTGAGATGCGTGGACCCCTCTGGTTTCCGGCTGTCTAGCTTTCAGGACAGCCCGGAGCTGGCAGTCCAGAGGGCAGCGCACTCCTTGCTGACGCCGCCCGGAGGAAGGGCGGCTAGACTTACCCATGGAATCAGGCAGGGACATGTCGCTGGATCGTTGCTGAGTCAGGGACTGATGCATGGTGAAATCTGTCCTGTTTGCCCCAGTCCCCTAAGACGCTTCAAGCGCCCCCAGCTCAGGGCGCCCCGCAGAGCATCTTACTCCGCGGCTCCTTCTCCTGGTCCCTCCAGAGAGCTGAGGGAGACTGCCTTTGGTTGAGAGCTGCAGCCCAAGAGCCGCCTCCCCCTCCCTTCCCCTCTTCTCCCTCCCTCTGCTCCAGGAGGCAGCAGCATTGGCAGTCCAAGCAGCAGCGTGCGCTTGCGCAAGACCCCCCCCCCCCCCCCCCCGCCTCCCCATCCTAGTTATCCAACTCCCAGCTTCCCAAGCCTGACTGGGAGCTGTTTTAGCCCCTTGGGGCCAGAGCTGCACAGAGATAAAGAAGGCTCCAGCCTGGGGGCAATTTGCCTACCCTGTAGCTTGAGGAGAGGGTCTTGGGAAATCATCTTGTTTTAAAATTTATAATTGGGGAGGAACACAGAGTCACAGATTCAGAGCTGAAGAACATATAAACACATACGCGCATGCACATGCACACACACGCGTGCACGCGCGCGCACACACACACACACACACACATTTGTGCAGGTCTGGTCTTAGAGCTTCCAGAATGACATAATGGAGCTGGAGATGATCCAGAAAAGGGCCACTGTATAATCAAGAGCACGGTGGAGGGAGGCTGTCTTATGAAGATAGATTAAACAAATGCAGACTCTTTAGTCTAGAATGATGAAGGCTGGGAAGGGATGTGACCAGAGTGTATAAAATTATGCAGATATGAAGAGAAAGAGGACACAGCCTTATCTGACAATTCTAGAACCAACAGCACCGTAAGAGCTGGAAGGATAGTCTTCTAAAGCAAACATGGCCCTGTATCAGCACCCCCTTACTATTTTTTTTTAATTTTTTAATTTTTTTGTTGGTTGTGGGGCTTGAACTCTGAGCCTGTGCACCGTCCCTGAACTCTTCAGTTCAAGATTTGCCTTTTACCACTTGAGACACAATGCCACTTCTGATTTTCTTGTGGTTTATTGGAGGTAAGAGTCTTACAGACTTTCCTGTCCTGGCTGGCTTTGAACTGCGATCCTCAGATCTCAGCCTCCTAAGTAGGATTATGGGCATGAGCCACTGGCGCCCAGCCCCCTTACTATTTTTGCTCAAGGATCTCGTTTTCTCATCATAGCAGCCATGTAAGGAAGAGGAATAATCTACAACCCTATTTTATAGATGAAGAAACCGAATCTCAGATGAAAATCTAGGACCACTTGGCTATTAGTGGCAGAGATGGAATTCAAGCATAGAACAGTTGGACTCACACAGCAGTGCTCATCTTGCTTTGGCAACTGCCTCCATGTCCCCAAATTCCAAACAAAGTTAAGTATAACATTCTTTTGCGAATCACTAGGATGAATAATACTTGGTTCTTTCCATATCTGCCTTGTTAGCCTGTGAGATTTTTGTTACTTTGTCCAGGAAATAGAATCATAGGCTCTTTCCCTTTCTCATTTTCCAAAGAAAGAAAACATGCTTCCTAGAGGTCAATAAAGAAAGCTCTTTAAAAAGAACTTGGGTACTCCAGGTTGAGTGTTGTCTCAAGTATTATTAGCAGCTGCATACAAAAGGTGTGATTGGAGATCTATGATATATATCTCAGATAGAGACAAGAGGCCCACTATTGTAGAGGTGTCTGTCTTAATCATGTTTGGTGTATAGGTCAATCTCCATAAGCTTTACAAAAGCAGAAAGAAGTCCTATACTTTTACACAATCACAGTGATTGTCTTTCAGTTCTGTTTATTTGTCTCTTCCTCCTCTCACCCTAAATACCTTATATCTAATATAAAGAATTCCTGTAACCTGTAATGGTTTCTTAGGAGTGCTTCATAATTAGCTTATTTCACTTTTGTGAAAGTAGCCTTGAGGAAAAGAGTTTTTTGGGGTTTTTTTGGGGGGGGTCCAGTTGTGGGGCCTGAACTCTGGGCCTGAGTGCTGTCCCTCAGCTCTTCAGCTCAAGGCTAGCACTCTACCACTTGAGCCACAACGTCACTTCTGGCTTTTTTCTTTTTGCTTATGTGGTGCTGAGGAATCGAACCCAGGGCCTCAGGCATGCAAGGCAAGCGCTCTACCACTGAGCCACCTTCCCAGCCGGAAAAGAGGTTTTTTATGCAGGCTAGAAAATAATGTTTAACACCCTCTTTAGAGATACTTGGCTCCCTTACACCAACCACACAGGTAGAGATACTGAAGGAAGCCAAATAGAAACTTGTTACTGTACCATACTAGTTTCAGTGGACAGAATGAAGCCTTTGCACTTTAGAAAGAAACATATTACCCTAGAAATGATGCAGATGGCATATGTAATTGGACTTTGATAGCCAAAGCCACAAACTAGTGAGGTGCTCTTGATAGTGGTGAACCTTGCTTTCTCCAACATTCATGAATCCTGTGTGAAGTGGAATAGTATTTATTTAAAAAAAAACACTAGAAGATCTGGTTATTTAAAGATCTGTGTATTGTGTATTTTTTTCATACTGCTTCTTGGGGTACCTTATGGGACTTGGAACACAGCAGGCACTCAGTCAAGTTAAAAATGACTTTGAGATCAGTAACTGTGACAATAGTAGCAGCTGCAGCCGCTCAAAGAGTAGTAGCAGCCTTCTCCCCAGAGATGGTGTATTTGTTTGGAGCTGGGAAAAGAGGAGGTACTAAAATAAGAACTATGAAAAAGCTACATTTCAGACAAGCTCAGTACCTAAACCTCTCTTTCTTCAAAAGTAAGTTTATTTTAATTCAAGATGAGCTGCACAAAGGTGTTTTTTCATGGGTTTACTTCTGGTTTGATTCATGTAAAGCACATGCAGATTTCATACAAAAAATAGGTTCATAGTAAAATTTACGAATAGGCAAACCGTCAAGATAAAGAAACATCTTTCACGCAAGTGAAGTTGCTATAAAACTGCTTGGTTAGCTTCAGATGAATAAGAAATTACTAAAATGTCTTAAAATAAATCTCTTTCATTGCAAGCTTAATCAAGCATACAGTGTTGCCCCTAGGTTGCAAACTGTTTAGTAGCATCAGGAAATGTTTGCCAATGGGGCTGCAGCCTATTTCTCTCTGTCTTCTTCAAACCAATAATGATGACCGCTCGAAAAATGCCAGATGGTACTCTCTCTCCAAAATATTCGCTTTAGAAATAACCATACCATTCAGTCACATCATTTTATGACTTATTTGACTTGTTAAATCACTGTGGTACTTTCCAGATTCCAAACTTGGAAATGTACATTAGAGAAATCAAGGCTAAAAGTATATTCACACATGCACACATACATGCACACATGCAAAATTAAAATGATGGGCACACAAGTTTTTACATCACACATATACACAATCACACATACACACACAATCACACACATTGCAGACATTATCTCCACACCCTGATTAATACCACTTGCCTCTCACTTATCAGGCTTGCATTGCTCAAGGACAGAGATGAGCTTCTGAATAATGGAGTACCTGCAAAAGTTAAAGCATTCCTAATTGAAGTTGGAGTTGGACCTACCAGATTCTCTTAAGTCAATGCCTAGTATTCAGTATCTGTGCCACAAACAGCTGAATCTTCATTGAAGGAGTCATGCTAGAGGGTGCTATTTTACCCATGAAGGTTGACTTTTCCTCATTGTCAAGTAGTTATTTTCTTTGGGTACCAGGAAAATAACCATAGCATCAAAGAGCAGTAACAGTACAAATCTCTACTTTGTTATTGTCTATTTTGTAATCTTCTTTTGTCAACCAAACATTGTATTTTCCAATACCAATAAAAATATTTAATGATGTGATTTTAAGAGGCTTAGACATCATTTGTCAGTATCCTACTGTTACTGAATATTTTAAAGGTTTCCAATTTTTCAACATTATAAATAATATAATGAACTGAAATCTTAGCAACTTTCTTTTTCTAGCATACAATAAAATATGACAGTGGAATTATTGATTCAAAAGTGCCAAACCACATACAATTAACTGAGTTTTTAACACCATGCATGTAATAAAGTACACATACTGGTGAATTTTCATTTATATGTATATGTTTATATATGCATATAGCTCCTTGTAACACCAACCAGATCAAGATATTGAAACTTTTCAGCATCCCAGATGGCTCCCCGGAGCTCCCTCCTCTAATTACCCTTCCATCAATTACCACAATTCTGATGTTTATTATTAAGCTCTCATATTTTTAGGCCTTTGAATATACCAAACTGTGTCCAAAACATTTGTAGTAAAGCATATTCCCACTGTCAACACATTAATTTGTCCAGGTCCCCAGATCTCCTGGATTTTCTCTTGAAAAAGACTTTGTTTTAGTATTAAAGACATACCTAGTTACAGTCAGTCAGCAATGATAGAATAGTCAAGAAGCCTGATTGGAGTTCAGCTATACACAAGGGTGCAGTAACATCTAGAATCCAGAGGGCAATCCCAACAGGCAGATAGCACTGTGTCAGGATCCCAAGGAGCTTAGAAATGTCCAACTACTCAGATTTCAGTGTTTTATGACTTATTGCTCTCTGTTGCACACACCCAGTCTTCTTCATATTTAGCTTTCAACTTTCCTGTAACAGTCAGTTATTCTTGGTACAAAGTTGACATTTAAATACTTCTTAAACACATGACACTTTTATTGCACTTTTTGATGACTGAAATTTTAAAATGACACTAAAGAATCCTAGAAACTACACAGGTACCTGATATAACAAGTTATTCCTTCCTCAGAATTCTACTCTCCAGAGATAAAAATCTATTGGATTGAGTTCTTTCCAAAATTTTTCTCTATGCATATATTTACTTTTGTTTGTATTTGAAAGAGTCAATTTATTCCTTATAATAGCAAACTTTCAAAATAGTAAATATTTTATTAATCACTGTAAGTTATATTTAATAGCTTTCAAATACACCACATCAAAACCCATCTTCAATTAATCAAATCCAAAGTAGTTCATTCATACACAGTGAAACTCCATCCAGCTTATATTATAGCTATTACGGGCAGGGAATGGAAATTATGTCTTCTTTTTGATCATTAATATGTAGCGAGAAGCATCTGGAGAATTATATGGAAATGAATACAAAGAAATTATCTTGACTTCAAAGTATACTGAAATATCAACAAAATATCAAAATGATACAGGTATTTCTATTTTACTAAATTCTTGATGACAAAGTTCTGAAGAATGGCTAATCTGTTTTCTACTACAGGAAGGAGATAGTGTCCTTTTAAAGTCAAAAAAATTTTTTGCACAGAATTTCACATTCCCAAATTTGAAGGTATAAAACAGTAACAGAGAAAAATAATACATGAAGCAATAAATGTACTAGGGACAGTATGATATTTTAAAAGAGATATAATGTTTGAATTTTAGAATAAACATAGCAGAGTCTAATAACTACAAAACGTAAGGATGTAGATTGATGGCTCACACTTGTAAGTCTAGCTACTCGGGAGGCTAAGACCTGAAGAATAAAGGTTTAAAATGAGCCTGGACAGAAAATTCACAATACTCTATTACCAAAATAACTAGCAAAAACCAGGGCTAGAGGTGTGGTTCAAGTAGTAGATTCTCAGTCAGGCAAGTGCAAGGTCTCAAATTCAGACTTCAGTACTACCAATAGATTGGAGAAAAGTTAATGATTAAACATAATTAACATATTCAAACATATTTTAGGCAGTAAAATGTTTAATAAGGGAAAAATTCATCATACTTTTTACTTTTCCATCAGAAAAAGTGGAGGGGATATGAAGGCGAGTGGCCTAAAGCCCACAGGAACTGCGTTGGGGGGTGCCTTAGGGGAATCTCACAATGTAAATGTCTTGGTGTACCTGGAAGAAATAACAGTTGGTAGGATTTGTAGAATAGGTTTCAGTTAAGCCATAATGGCACTTTTTCCTTCCTCTAATTAATTACAGAGCTCAGTACCTCTTTTCCTTTATCCATACCAACAAAAAATCATTAAACATCTAATTAGAAGTGGCATTTTCACAGGCAGGGATTTCTGTTTAACTGCTTAGTTCAAGTTTGGACTGGAGAGGGTTTCTGTGTTCAGTAGTTTCTGGGAATCAATAGATTTGCTACCAGTTAAAATTGCTCTGCAGAGTCTTTAAAACCATTTACACTCTGTGACCCAGCAATTCTTCTTCTGGAAATCTGTACTAAGGAAAGAGAAATCTGGACTAAGATTTATGTGGAATGTCAACGGCAATGCTATTTACAAGTTGAAAATTGGGAGGAAAGCTGGGCACCAGTGGCATCAGGAGCTCATGCCTTACATCCTAGCTATTCAGGAGGCTGAGATCTAAGGATAGCAGTTCGAAGCCAGCCCAGGAAGGAAAGTCCATGATACTCTTTCTCCAATTAACTACTAAAAAGCTAGAAGTAAAGCTGTGACTCAAGTGATAGAGCGCTGGCTTTGAGCAAAATAAGTTCAAGGACAGTGCCTGGGCCCTGAGTTCAAGACCCAAGACTAACACCAAAAACAAACCAAAAAAGCTAAGGGACATTTTCTTGATCCATTCATCTATTGAGGGGCATCTGGGTTGGTTCCATATCCTAGCTATGGTAAATAATGCTGCAATAAACATAGTTGTGCTGGTAGCTTTAGTCTGGTCTTGTTTGTGATCATTTGGGTAAATGCCCCAAAGTGGGATTGCTGGGTCATAGGGGAACTCTATGTAGAGTCTTTGGAGGAACCTCCATACTACTTTCCAAAGTGGTTGAACAAGTTTACACTCCCACCAACAATGCAGTAAGGTTCCCTTCTGTCCACATCCCCTCCAGCATCTGTTGTTGTTAGAGTTCTTGATTATAGCCATTCTCACTGGGGTGAGGTGGTATCTCAATGTTGGTTTTATTTGCATTTCTTTTATGGCTAGGGAGATTGAGCATTTCTTCATGTGTCTATTGGCCATCCTTCTTTCTTCTTCAGAGAAGTTTCTCTTTAAGTCTTTAGCCCCATTTGTTAGGAAATGGAAAGACTTGGAAAAAATTATATTAAGTGAAGTAAGCCAGGCCCAAAGAAACATAGGTCCCATGTTTTCCTTTATTTGAAATTACTAGTTTATGTCTGAGACAAGCAGAAATGGTCAGATAAGTTGATGATAGGCAAAATGAACCCCAAAATAAGGATTCAAATGTTTTTTTTTCTTTCTTGTGATTGTTTCTAACATATTTATAAGATGATTTCTTTGTTGTTTTGTATGTCCCTCACCCACGGTATGACCCCTGTTTTGACTGTATTTGATCTTGGTATAATTTGTGGAGGGGAAGGGAAAAAACAAATTGTTTGAATAGGGATACAGGTGGACCCATTGCAACAATGAGATGCACAAGTCATGTCGAAAAATGAACTTTACAACTTTGGCTGGGGGTAAGGGGTAGCGGGGTGAAGAAGGGGGGAGGGAGGAGATGGGAAGGGATGGTAAGGGGAAACAAAGGAGGAGGCAACAATGCTTGATAAGAAATGTACTCATGGGCTGGGAAGGTGGCTCAGTGGTAGAGCGCTTGCCTTGCATGCATGAGGCCCTGGGTTCGATTCCTCAGCACCACATAAGCAAAAAAGCCGTAAGTGGTGCTGTGGCTCAAGTGGTAGAGTGCTAGCCTTGAACTGAAGAGCTGAGGGACAGTGCCCAGGCCCAGAGTTCAGGCCCCATGACCGCACCCCCCAAAAAAAGGAAATGTACTTATTATCTTGCCCATGTAATTGTAACCCCTCTATATGGTATTTTCACAATTTAAAAAAAAAAGAAAAAAAAGCTAAGGGACAGCAACAGGCTCTCAGTTCAAGCCCCAGTACCCACATAAAAAATTGAGGGGGGAGGTGATGAAATATTAAATGTAGGGAATGATTAGATAATACCACAAATATATGATGGATATTTCATATATGTATTAAAATACTGCTTTCAAATATTTAAGGACTTTGACATATACAGAAGGATTGAAAAAGGAAGCTAAGAATTGCACATATAGTTTGAGCCCACATGTGTTTTAAAATTGCATATATGTATATATACATATATATACAGAGAAAAATGACAACTTAAGAAACTTAAAAAATAGTATTATCTCTGAATAGTAAAATTAGATTGCTTTTTTTCTATACTTTTAAATATATTAAAGGGCATACATAATTCACCAACCCTCCAATTCTGATTAGTAAAAGAAATAAACAGGTGAATATTTCATAACACTCAACATTCACTCAGTATGCATCTACTTTGGTATATTGGTACATCTTTTTCCTTTCTTTTCCTTTTTTCTTTTCTTTCTTTCCTCCTCTCTCCCTCCTCTCCCTACATCTTTCTTTTCCCTCTCTATTTCTCTCTCTCCTTCTTTCTCTCCCTCTCCCTCCTCCCCCCTCCCCCATTCTCACACACACATATTCAATTTCCTTTGCTTGTGTGCAAGTTCTAGAAAATGTGTCATGTCTTTCAAAGGAATTTGTGCAGTTAAAACTTGTTGGTACTGGTAGGTGGGCAAATATTTTTTTGGTCCAACCTTGTCTATGCCCCTGACATTACACCAGTAGAGGGCTGTCTACTCTGTGGATTGCCTGGAAGGAGCAGCTTCCTGGAAAAGCTGTAAGGAATTCTGTGGGAAGGGGGAGATTATGGGTAAGATAGAATAGAAAGAGGGGGGAAAACCAGCAACTGTGCTTTTATAGTTAATTTCTTTGGTAAGATTATATTTTAGTATGTCACAGTTTAAAATACAACCAGGCCTGTAAGAACTCTATTGAAGGCCATATGCACATAAAGCCATGCAACTCTACTCAAGAAAGCACAATGCTGCTATAGCTATAGTTCAATATAGTCTAGCTTGCTTTAACAAACACTCAGAAATTACAAAGGTAAAATATACACACAAATCGCAAAAATACAAAGGTGTATACATTTTAAAAATTAAAAGTTTCGGGGCTGGGGATTTAGCTCAGCGGAAGAGCGCCGGCCTGGTGAGAGCAAGGCCCTGAGTTCAGTCCTCAGCTCTGGAAAAAAAATTCTATAAAGACCCCCCAAAAATAAAGCAACTAAAACTAAAACTTTCCTTTCCTAATCTCAAACTACAGAGATAACTTGTGTTAAGAGTCTGATGTATATTTTCCCAAATTTCTCTACTTTTCCTCTGCACATACAAGCACTTGCATACATAGTAAACAAAAATTGAACCAAACTATAAATATTATTCTCTAACTTACCTTTTTTAAAACTCAATACTGTTTCATGGACCTATTTTCTATGCCACTATATATAGGTTTACCTCATTTTTTTAGCTGCTGCACGTCATTCTATCATATAAATATTTCAGATTTATTTAAGCAATCCCTTGTGATTGGACATTTAATTTAGCAGTTTTTCATCATTACAAACGATGTTGAAGTATCCATGCCTGTACATGTACCATAGAATCAATTTAAGGGAAAATCTCTTTCCATCAGCTGTGCATTACCTAACCATTTGCAATTAAATTCCTGGAGTCTGGAAGACAGTTTTTAATGGCTATGCCAAATATTCTGTAGCATCCTGAATAGTCCAAAACATCCTTTCCAATTAAGTTGCAGTCTACTACATGCTACATTTTTAAATTATATTATGCTTTAAGCATTGGGCACTGTCTTACATTATTGATACAGCGTTTGAGTATTCTCTCTTAGTATTAGTGCCTTGGGCTTGAGTGAGCACTGCCTGAAGAGTGTGAGCAGCCAGAGGCTGCTGGGGAAGATTACTAAGGGTAGCCTAATCCAAGATAGCACAAACATGTGACCATCTCTCCTCGGATTACACCCAACATCTCTCTGTCACCTGGCAAGAAGACTCATTTGCAGCTAAGGCATCCTATTTGCCAACTACTGAAGGAAAAGAGCCTGCACATTCTCTCCAGCATGCTCTCTGGTTGTCTGTAAGTGCTATCTTTGATAGCCTACTTGGAGGTGACTTTCTTTAGCCCTTGCCCGCGCCTCCTCCCAATCAACACATACCTCCTTTTAGAATTCTCCACTGCCAGTATTCATGTATGCTACCCTGACTGAAAATACTTAAGGCTTGTCATCAGAAGACTATGTGCTTTTCTCAGGTGTTTCACCAAATCAATGAATTTCTCTGAGCCTTCATTTTGACAGTCATAAAATGGGGATTGCAGCAATATCTAATTTCTTAAGATTGATGGGAAATTGATATGAGATGACATGTGAGAAAGTACATTGAATGCAAGGAAAGGTGCTCTGGTTGACTGTTTTTATTAAGTTTTTTATTGTGAAAATACTGTACAGAGGGGTTACAATCACATGAGCAAGGTAATGAGTACATTTCTTATCAAGCATTGTTGCCTCCTCCTTTGTTTGTCCCCTATCATCCCTTCCCTCCCACCTCCTCAGCTACATCGCCCCCATCCCCAACCCCCTCCCCCCCCCCGCTTAAACTGTAAAGTTCATTTTTTGACATAGCGTTTTGTACATCCCATTGTAGAAAGTACCATTATTATTTACAACTCACTTCTTCCAGATAAATTTGTCTGTTTTATTTTACTCAAATCAGATCTCTGGAAACTACAATGTAAAAGGGGTGATTATTAGAGTGAATATCATGCAGTAAAACGGGCTAGTGGAAAAGCTCTTTTGAGATGGGCAAATCCTTTCAGACCTTCATGGAAAGGTTGATGTTATCAACTGAAACTGACCAGAGTATTTCAAGTAAAAATTTCAGAAAAGTTTATTACCTTTTGTTCTCTGTAGAGGCAGGGGGAGGGTGGAAGGGAAGGAGAGAGAGGGGGGAGGGGGAGAGAGGAAGAGATTGAGATTGAGAGACTGAGATTGAGATTTTATTTGGAAGGGGCCAGGACAACATGGATTTCTGCTGGCAGGAGGATCTGTCCTCCCAGGGAAGATGTGTTCTAGCAACTGTTTGGTGTATTTTTAAAGGTCAGAGAGGCTTTGGCTCTATAGGATGGAGTGGCTGTGACACCTGATTAATGTCTGTGCAGTACTTTCCAGAATGAAATTTAATCAGCAGAATGATTGCAGCAAGCAGCTGCCTGGAGGAAAATGATCCTGTTCTAATGGTGGCTTGTTTGATGTGTTGGCATTGTAGTAGGGCACGTACATTATTAGTCTAGCCCAAGGGCCTCAACTAGGACACTGGCTCAACTAGTAAGGAAATGTAGCAAACAGCAGCAGCTCCTCTGCATAGGGTCATCACAGTCAGATTTTCACTTCTTCCCCACTTCAAGGACCTTTATTGTCAGTTTCTATCCCACCCCCAGGGTCTTCCTTGTCAGCTCTTTTAACCTTCTCCTATTAGTATCCATTCCCTGAATCCCCTTATATGCATCACCCTTACTGCTGTCCTAGCATAGCTTCAAGGCCTTTGCTGACAGCTTCCTTCCAACATACTCTCACATATACACATATGCACATCTCCCTCTCTTCCCCAGCAGATGCACTCAAAGTTTAAATGAAAATAACAGTGTCTGCTGGAATAATTAACCCTTCTTGCCCTATTTCCCCATCAGAAGCACAGGGGTCATTATTCTGACTTGCAGAAATTCTGTTGTTAGGATCATACTTTGTAACATATAAGAAATGCAGCAGAGGTCTATGAGATTGACATTCCTTCTACTCAAATAACATCAAATGCTCTGCATGCAAATTGACAATCCTCACCAGGATCTGTGAGAAGAGATATTTTCCCAGTAGTGGAGATAGCATAGATAAGCCAGCACAATTTCCTGCTGCTCTTTGTTTAGCTAGTTTGAATTTTTTCCACTGAACCCCTCCAGAGTGTACTCCAAAATCACCACAGCGCTCTGACACACTGGAGATTCCTATTGTTTTATGTTTTCTATTTCATTTTGCCTCTGGAATTTATTTTTTTCTTTCTTTTATTTGCTTTGGGTTTAGTTTGGCTTTTTTCCAGTTTCTTAAAGTGGCAGTTTTGGTAATTGACTTGAGATTGTGTGTGTGTATGTGTGTGTGTGTGTGTGTGTGTGTGTGTGCCCTATGGGAGACAGGGACTTGAATTCAGGTCCTTGAGTCTTACTTGGCATTTTAACTCACTGCTGCCGTCTACCACTTAAACTATACCTCCAGGCCAACATTTTTGCAGGTTAGAGATAAGAGTCTCACGGACATTTTTGCCTAGGCTGTCTTTGAATCTTGATCTTCAGGTTCAAGCCTCTTGAGTTGCTAGGATTACAGGTGTGAGCCACTGGTGCCCAGTTGGGTTTTAATCATTTTGGTGGTACTGAGGTTTGAACTCAGGGCCTAACACTTGTGAGGCAGCCTTATACTCAGTCTATTTTGCTTTAGTTATTTTTCAGATTTTGTTTGTCCTCAGATTTTGTTTGGGTCTGGCATCAGACTGCACCCCTATCTCCCACATAGTAAGTAAACATCACCACACCTAGTGTGTTGGATTAGATGTATTATTTTTGTGCATCTCTGCCTCTTGAGTAGCTAGGATTACATATATAAGTCACCGAATCTGGCTCTAATGTTCTTTTCTAACACAAGAGTTTATAGCTATAAGTTTCCTTAGAAGCAATGTTTAGTTTGCATCCTATATGTATGGTGTGTTGTATTTTTCCATTCTTTCCACCTCAAACTGCTGTCTAATTTTCTTTCTAATGTCTCCCTTGATCCATTGGTTATTCAGAGGTTTACTGTTTAATTTACACATATTTGTGAATATCTCAAATTTCCCTATGTTATTGTTTTCTCAGTTTGTTCGTCAGTAACTAAAGAACACATTTCTGCATGATTGTAATTTTCTTAAATATTGGATGTATAACCAAGTACATGGTCTTTTCTGGAAAACGTTCCAGGTGTACTTGTCGAGTGTTTTTCTATTGTGAGGCACAGTGTTTTATAGATATCTGTTAAGTCTAGTTGGTTTATATTATGGTTCAAGTCTTTCTTTTCCTTTTTGATCGAATTGTGCAATTGTTCTATCCATTTGAAAGAAAGGTGTTGAGGTCTTCAACTATTGTTACTGAATTGTTTCTACCTCAATTTATGCCCACATTTCCTTCGCATATATTAGAATCTATTTTAGTTGTGTATATATTTGTAATTGTGATATATTCCAGAGTTGACTTTTTGTGGGTCCTGTGGCTTGAATTCAGGGCCTGTGTATTGCCCCTGAGCTTTTACACTCAAGATTAGCATTCTCTACCACTTTGAGCCACAGTGCCAACTCTGGTTTTCTGGTGGTTAATTGGAGATAAGAATCTCATGATCTTTCCTGCCCTTGGCTGGCTTTGAACCATAATCCTCAGATTTCAGCCTCCTGAGTAGCTAGAATTACAGGTGTCAGCCACCAGCATCCAGCTTAGAATTGACTCTTCGTAAGTATAACATGTCCTTTGTCTCTAATAACATTTTTTGCCTTAACAGATTACTTTATTAATGACACTGTAAAAGTAACATGCAACCTTCATAATAGTGATCAAGCATTGTTCCAGTGAGAATGTTCAAGAGTACATTTAGGGCTCTCTTAAGAAACCTAAGTACTTTGGCTTCTACTATCTAATTTTTGTCTTAAAATCTATTTCATCTGATATTTAAATTTTTTTGGAGGGGGGTCCAGTCGTGGAGCCTGTACTCTGGGCCTGGGTGCTGTCCCTCAGCTCTTCAGCTCTACCACTTGAGTCACAGCACCACTTCCGGCTTTTTTCTTTTTGCTTATGAGGTGCTGAGGAATAGAACCCAGGGCCTCATGCATGCAAGGCAAGCACTCTACCACTGAGCCACCTTCCCAGCCCATTTTTTTAAAAGTGTGTTTTATTTTGATATGTCCATATATGAACACAATGTATCTTTTTTTTTTTTTTGGTCAGTGGTGGGGCTTGAACTCTGGGCCTGGGCGCTATCCCTCAGCTCTTCAGCTCAAGGCAAGCACTCTACTGCTTGAGCCACAGCACCACTTCCTCATCTGATATTTACTCTTTACATGATTTATCTTTTTCCATGCTTCAAATTTCAACATAATTGTGCCTTTTGAATTGAAATCATGTCTCTTATAAAAATATGATTGGATCATTTTAATCCATTTTCTCTGTGTTTGATTAGTCTACTCAAATATTTTAATTTATTATAATTAACAAAAGGTAGGATTTATGTCTGTCATTTTATTTGTTCTCTATTTCATGCCTTATTTATCAACTCTTTTATTAGTATCTTATGTTACATGGATAGTTTCTTCTCTACTGTTTATTTGGTTATATTTTTGTTTATTTCTGGTGGCTTCCTGTGGGTTACAATAATATATTAACTACAAATCTAGTTGAAATTAAGAGCAATTTTCATTATTATATTCAGTATTATACAGAAAATTTAATCCAGCAGAGATCCATTCCCTTTCCACATTTAAGTGGTTTTTTATTTTTTTATTTACTTACTTATTAATTAATTTTTTGCTGGTACTGGGGCTTGAACTCAGTGCATGGGTGCTGCTCTAGGCCCTCTTTTTTTTGTTGGTCTTGGGTCTTGAACTCTGGGCTTGGGCGCTGTCCTTGTGTTCTTCAGCTCAAGGCGAGCGCTCTACCGCTTGAGCCACAGCGCCACTTCAGGTTTTTCTAAGTGGTTTATTGGAGATAAGAGTTTCACGGACTTTTTTTTGCCGGGGCTGGCTTTGAAGTGTGATCCTCAGATCTCAGCTTTCTGAGTAGCTAGGATTATAGGTGTGAGCCACAGGGCCGGCTCTAGGCCCTCTTTGAGCTTCTTTGTGCTCAAGGTTAGCACTCTACAGTGTGAGACATAGTGCCACTTCTGGTCTTTTCTGAGTAGTTTATTGGACATAAGAGTCTCATGCACTTTCCTGCCTAGGCTGACTTTGAATGCAATCCTCAAATCTTAGCCTCCTGAGGATTAAAGGATTTTACATGTTTATAAACTGTATGTCAGAGTTGTCATGATTGCTACATGCAATTGGCTTTTAAATTAGAAGAATATGGTTTGATGCATTATATTATATACTCCTTTTATATGGTAAAATTGGCCTAACGTTCAAATTCCAATCTCAATTCTACTTTTACAGATAAATCCATCTAGCCAAAACAACGCTCTGTATCACAAGGACCAAGTATAGTTTCTGCTTATCTCTAAGAAGTAACAAAAATCCTTTTATTGAGGAAATTCTATCCAAGGTCTTTTGACATTTTGACTTCTGTATTCATCTTTATGTTGCCTACAAGTATCCTGTCTACATTGTCTTCTGTTAGCAAGAATCCTTTCTACTTTGTCTAATTTTAACAAGAATCCTGTGAAGTTATTTTATTTTTTTTATTTTTTATTTTTTTGGGTCCGGTCATGGGGCCTGAACTCTGGGCCTGGGAGCTGTCCCTCAGCTCTTCAGCTCAAGGCTAGTGTTCTACCACTTGAGCAACAGCGCCACTTCCGGCTTTTTTCCTTTTTGCTTATGTGGTGCTGAGGAATCGAACCCAGGGCCTCAGGCATGCAAGGCAAGCGCTCTACCACTGAGCCACCTTCCCAGCCCCCCTGTGAAGTTATTTTAATCAGAACTTCCCACCTTGCTATCTGATCACTGTTCATATCTAATCAAGTTCCTAATTCTTCACTGTTCCCCAAGTGATGTATGATCACTCTGTCTTGTCTTCAGCAAGGATTTTGCTAGATCAGTTTGACCAGAATTTCTCCTTATCTGTGCTGTTTCTCCCTAGCAGTTTTCTATTTACTAACACTTAGCCTGCCCCTTGGCTATAAATGTCCATTTTCCTATGTTGTATTCATAGGAAAAACCCAATCCTCCCTACTTTAAGATCCTATGGCAGTGGTACCTACATATATAATAACCAGAATAAATTCCAGTTACCATATTCAGCAAATGTCATTTAATATTTTTTTCTGTAACTTTTATGGCTCTATATGGCAGGCAGTATCCTTCTCCCCTAGGGCTGTAAATCTAGTGACTAGTAAATTACTGTTAATTTCATCTATCCAGTGTTGAATGCTGTGTGTTCAGCTATTCCCTAACACTAGTGAGGTGTGTTTCCTTCATCAACAGAATGAAGAGAAGATGATCAAAACAACTGATGTCTCGAAAAAGATGGACCAACCATGATTAAGGATACTTGATAAGCTTTATTTAACAGCTCATGGCTAATTAACTGGTCTCAGAGTATGGAAAATGCTGCCTTGAAATGCTGATAGACTTGTGCTTTTTTGTTGTTGTTGTTGCTCATGAGGCCTGAACTCTGGGCTTGGGTGTTGTCCCTCAGCTCTTCCGCTCAAGGTGAGCACTCCACCACTTGAGCCACAGTGCCACTTCTGGATTTTTCTGCTTATGTCGTGCTGAGGAATCAAACCCAGGGTCTCATGCATACACGGCAAGCACTCTACCACTGAGCCACCTTCCAAGCCCTAGACTTGTACTTTTGTTTACATGGCACTCTGTTATCTTTGCCAGATGTTACTATTTCCTACCTACTCAAGCCTTTCTAATCAAGATAAGGAAGGTTCTTTATAGACTACACCTTGGTCTGATATGTCATTGTGTAATTTGTGTTTGCCTCTGAGGTTCCTGACTATGGAGATAATACAACACAACATTCTTACCAGTTGGTGCCTCAGTTTCACTTGCCAATAGTGGGACTAGAGCTCTCTAATCATGGTATCTAGCCTGATTGCCATTACCAGCTGCTTTGGCAGCCATGTAAATCTTGCTTGAGATTGTATACTCCTAGGATCCACTAAAAGCAAACTTTTCTAGGATTTGTGGGAAAGAAGGAATTCACTACCCTGAAGAAAGTTAAGCATGGCACTCCTGTTGTCTAATAGTAATTACTGTGCAGACAAGAAATATTCTTATTTCTTTTCTGTGATGCTACTTCTCTTGATTCTTTACTGTGATACTGCATCTTAAATTTGTGTTTTCTTAACTTCCTCCCAAAATATCGACTACCAAAGATTTGTGGCCCATACCCACACAATCATAATTTTAAAAGATGGAAGTATTTTATGCACAATTGCCTTTCCAATGGATCACCCCCACCCAGTGTGCCTGGTACTTGCCTAGTGTTGCTGCTTACCAGCACATCAAAGGGCTAATTTTCTGACAACACATTAGATCTCATCCACATTGTAGACAAAATTGTTTTACTGAATGTGGACCCTGACCCTGGCAAAATTGACTGTCATTGCCTGGAGGAAGAGGCAGCCACTTTCACTGAATTATTATGAAAGCATTTTTACAGAGAGAAAAGAAAGAGGAAAAAGAGAAATCTGTGTAGGAGAAAGAATGGAGCCATGGCAGAATTTTGGGCCCGTTGCTCTTCTGTTATATCACTCTACTCTTTATGCTTCTATTTCAACAAAAGCTCAAATTTTCAGCATTAGAGGAGAGAAAATTAAATTGAAAGAGGTCCACAATTGGACAAATTCAGAAATCCAAAATGTACTAAAATAATTTATACAGCAAAAAGACAAATGGGCATCGATTTGCTTTGTGCCCTTACAAACAGATTCTGAGTTCAAGTTAACATTTGCTGAAATGCACCAGTTGGAAAATTTTCATAGATTTAATCAATATTTGGGTTCAAATTACAGTTATACCTAGGGACTCATTAAGTTTAAGCGAGGCACCTCCTATAATCTTAAGAAATAGAAGATACATTGGTATGCCTCATTTTGACCATCATAATTATAATTTGGCATAAATTACTCCTGGGGTATAGAACTCATTATCTTAAAATACCCTTTAGTGGGCATGGCCAGCCCAGTCCAGTGAATAATAAATTACAGTTAAATTAAATTTTTGGCACTTAAAAATTGGCTCAATTGAATGATATACCGCAGATATCCTTGATTAAAAAAAGAGTAAATATGAGCCAATGTAACTTAAAACAATGCCTTCAAGAATTTAAACTTATTATATAAGACCTAACTAGTGAATGAGTAACCATTTGCATTGCTTTTCAATTTAACGTCCAAGTATGGTCTGTTCTTAAACCAAAAAAGAATGAACAAGCGCCTCACAACAACTGCAACCTCAATGCAGTAGTGTCATCCACTAAGGTCCTTATATCAAGTACCTATTACTATTAGAATTACTGACAGTGACCAGTAAATATTTTGTCATTGTCGTTTTGGATAATATGTTCTCTTCAATGTATATTTTAACAATCGCTCTGTTTCAGTTGGCCTTTCCCTTCTAAAAGGCACAATAGGCCTTGCCATTGCACATAAATCTTTTAGACATTCCTAACTATAGAAGCTTTAGCCACTTCCTGTCAGGTATTCTGATGTCTCTAGATCACCAATGATGACCATAAGTTGTCCATAGGCTTCTGATACAAGAAGTGATGCCTTTTAGCCCTGTATTACTCACTATTAGGGTGAAAATTGCTGACAACATATTGGCTTTCCTAAAAATCAAGACCATCATAACCCCTGTACCTATGACCTTCTATGCACAACTTTTCATTATGCCTTGGGTCATAGAATCAGGACTCCATAGGCAAAACAAAACTACCGAGCACTCACTGCTACTTAATGGAGCCAAACATGGACCTTTTAGCTGGTCCCGTCTGCAGAAAGGTGCTAGACTCCCCAACTCTCAAAATAATATACAAAAATCATTTGTTTTATTCTACCTTTACTAAAATTTCACACATTAAATGGTGAAATGGGAACTGAAAATAGAATATAAACAGAAACAGATTAACCTAAAATATTTTAAGTAAATATTTAACTTAAACACTTTGAGGGTTGGGGATAGAGGTAGAAATAATTGAAGAAATATGTTAATATAGTATTTTGAATGTTAGAAAGCAATTATAATCAAATACTTTACTGTACTTAGTAGGTATGTTTCTATGCATTGGTATGGGTTAATAATTCTGAAGTTGCATTAGAAATGAACAAATATATACATATATCTATTGGAAAATGAATGTCAGGCTCCTTGGTGGCAGAGAATATGCTTACAAAATGGAAAGAAAGAAGGCTAGTATGTAGCCTGTGGTATTGGATTTGGTCATTATGACCTCATAGTTTTTGATATGTATATTATTTGCATATTTTTCTGATAAGGTGTAGTAGTAACAATGCTCAAACAGCAATAAATAAATCTAATGCTTATATTTTGGCATGCAAATACTTTTCCTCAGTTAGGAGGCCAGCCAACTTGGAAAAATAGGTAATTCCAGGGCTGGGACAGGGAAAATGTCTTATGGCATCCAAAAACAAGTTTTAGATACTCAGAATATGATAGGCACCTAGCGAAAGGACCAAATCTTCTTGAAATGATGTCCACTACCAAAATATGACAAATAGATACACTCTCTTCATGTCCAGTGAGAAAAATAGGTACTGATAGCAATGAATTATAATCCATAGGCCAAAAAAATGTTCATGAATATATGCTAAACTAAGCAAAGCATTTTAGTTTAAATATGTAAGAGAAACAAGAGATATATGTTTTGAGCAAGAATCATGAATGGATATTAAATCCGAAAAGTGAAATTATGAGCTAAAGGATTTCTACATATGTATCTTTCCCCAGATACACATTCTAATACAAAGAAAGTAATAAAAGGTATTAATGGCAAATTATTACATAACTTTTCAGTGAAGAAATCTGTCAGAGTTCTCCTTAACAAAGTAATCAAAGTTAACATTAAGAGCAGTATCATATGTGTTTAATATGTCAGTTATATTATAAAGAAAATGGCATCATTTCTGTGGGATTCTTGCACAAAATGTATAACCTAAATCCACTAATGAGATATCATCAGAAAAACCCAAATTGAGAGACATTCTAAAAATAACTGACCTATACTTGCTTAAAAACTCACATCTAGACAGTGATTGAAAAAAAAACATAAAAAATTTAAAGGAATCTAAAAAGATACAACAATTCAATGTAATGTGTGACCCTGGATTAGAATATGGGCTAGATTTTCTTTGCTATAAAGATCACTAGTTGCAACAATAGATAAGATTGGTGCATATAATAAAAAGCATTGTATCAATGTTACTTTCTGTTTTTGATAATTTTTCTGGTTACATAAGAGAATGTCATTATTATAAAATGTTTTATTATTTTGTATTCCTTTAACATATCAACAACTTAATTTAAAATGTTGCAGTCAAATACAAATAACAGACAGAAAGCAAATGTGGCAAAATGTTAACATTTGGGTAATTCTAGGTGTTGAGGTATATAAAGTATATACCATTACATAAGTTTGACATTGCAGAAACAAAAGGTTGAAGGAAACCACCTCAGAATAAACCAAGCTAAGATGTACAAAGCCTTTTATGGAAAATGATAACATTTTACTGAGCAGTACTATCTAAATACATTCATATATATATATATATATATATATATATGATGAAATTAAGCTGGGTGCTGCTGCTTCTTGCCTATAATCTTAGCTGCTCAAGAGACTAAGATTTGAGGATCTCAGTTTGAAGCCAACTGGGCAGACAAATTTGAGAAACATTTATCTCCAATTCACCAGCAAATAGCTAAAAGTAGAGGTGTGGCTCAAGTGGTAGAGGACCACCCTTAAACCAAAGAACCAAGCAAAAAACTGAGGCACTGATTTCAATACCTATTACTAGCACAACTATTTTTGCCAGTCCTGGGACTTGAACTCGGCCTGGGCACTATCCCTGAACTTCTTTTGCTCAGGCTAGCACTCTACCACTTGAGCTACAGTGCCACTCCCAACATTTTCTGTATATGTAGTGCTGAGGAATTGAACCCAGGGCTTCATGCATGCTAGGCAAGCATTCTACCACTAAGCTACATTCCAAGCCCAGCACAAACTTTTAAAAGATTAGATAAACATTATTCAGAAGACTAAGCTCACTTGCATGGTGGTACACCTATAGACCCAGCACCCAGAATGCTAATGCTAAGAGTTTCAGACACCCCCCTCCCCGGGGTCAAATAGACTGTCTCTAAAACACAAAACAAAACAAAATTAGAAAACTCATTATAAAGCCATCCATTCCTTCTAAAACAGATATGATGCAATCCCTATCAACTCCCTACCCCTTTGCAAGTAGATTACAAATATAGCATGAAGAACAAAATTATACTTTTACAGAATAAGTAATTATGTTCACGACCTTGGGATAGCAGAAAACCTCCTAAATAGTACACAAAATCATTAACCATAAAATTTAAAAAGTTGATGACTTTGACCACATTAAAATTAAGATATGAGAGACAGGGAAGAAGGAAGAAAATGAGACAGAATAAGGAGGATTAGAGAAAGGAAATGAGATCTCAAAGTTCTAGAATTGGAAGCATACATGGAAGTCTAGACAAATAAGAAAAATAGACACAAAATCATAGACATTTCTCAAAAATGGAAATTTTCACAGCCCCAAATAATGAAATTCTCCTAAGCTTTATCAGAGATATCACCATATAGACATGAAAATGTCTACATTAAAAAACTAACAATACTAACTTTGGCAGGGAGGGATGTGGAGAAATAACAATTCTGATACACTGGTAGTGTAGGTATAATTTGATTTAACTACATTAAAATTGTATTATCTAATAAAATTTAAGCCAATGCATTTACCACAACCTAGAAATTCTACTTGTAAATACCCTTCCAAGAGAAATATGCACATATGTTCATAAAAAAGACACAGAAGAGTGTCCTTAGAAACATATTAATAGTGCAGTGTGTAAGGACCTATGCTCAATCTCCTGCACTGAAAAAGAAATTGTTGGGAACATTTCAAATTTTTTAAAGAAACGCTGACTGTAATGCAAAGTATAATGCTTTGTTGTTCTTTTATTGTCTACTAGCTGTATATTAACTTTAGACTTAGTATATGGACTCAAAGAATCTAAAATTCTACATTTTTCCATTATACCATCCTTCTTTCCTAAAATCATGTTAGAAATTATGGATTCTCCAAGCTCTCCCAAGTACAGACCTGACAAATGAATTTGGCTCTTGAGTATATTTTACAGTTGTCATATCTTCTCTTACTTCCCTTATTGTGAAGGTCTGTCTCCTTGTTACCACATTTGAAAGTTCTTTCAATATTGCTTTCTAAATAGTTGATTTCTCCTTTTGACTCCTGAGTTATAATGGCTGACAGGTAACAATCTTCCTCCCATCTTTCCCCAGAAGTTAATCACCTTCTTCCCCTTACCCCAGGAAGAAGAGTAGCAAAAACTTTGGTTTTATACTTGTAAAGGTTCTTGACTAGGATCAAAAGGATTAAACTAAGAAGACAAGCTAATGATTAAAGTGAGCATTAGGGATAATATTTCTTTGCTTCTATTCCTAGCAGTACTGTACTAGAATGTGATTGGTCCAAATTAACACCAGTTTCTAGCTGTGAAAATAGAGAGGCAGGGCTGGGAAGGTGGCTCAGTGGTAGAGCACTTGCCTTGCATGCATGAGGCCCTGGGTTCGATTCCTCAGCACCACATAAGCAAAAAAGAAAAAAGCCGGAAGCCGGAAGTGGCGCTGTGGCTAAAGTTGTAGAGTGCTAGCCTTGAGAGCTGAGGGACAGCACCCAGGCCCAGAGTTCAAGCTCCACGACCGGACCCAAACACAAAAACAAACAAACAAAAAAAGAACAGAGAGGCAAATATGTCTGGGCTTACAAATTACTTGGGGAAAATGTTTCTGTTGGTACCATAAGGGTGACTAACTAAAGAAGTCTGGGAATTTTTATAAATAAAATAACCATGAATCTGCTTGTAAACACCATGCCATTCCACAATATCATTTCTTTTTTTAGCTAGTTTTTTTTTAAAGACCAGATTGCTTTTTATCACTGAACAGATGCAGGCGTGGCTGGGAATAGGAGTGGAAATGAATTATAAGAGATGTGTAAGGTACAAGTCTCATCTTTGAATTCTTAGCATTCTACTGGGGAGAGAAAATATTCACTCAGAATTGAAAAGAGTGGTAGCAAATCAGTGAAAATTTCCCACTCATTTTTTGTTTTGTTTTGTTGTTTGCCAAAGGTGAGGCTAACCTTTGAAGATGAAAGAAGATATTTTGTGTAGGTATTTAATGATGAAAAGTGAAGACACTATTTGGGTGTGGTGGCATACTCCTGAAATGCTAACAATCCCGGAGTCTGAGGCAAGAAGATTGCAAGTTCCAAGTCAACCTGAGCCACATAGCAACTTTGGGGCCAGCCATAGATAGCTACAGCTACATAGCAAGACCCAAACAAAAGCAACAACAAAAATGACATTGCTTAGGTCTGAAGGCCAATAGATTTTCTTTAGACACCCTTCTGGCAGGTTGTATTCTCTCTGTGTCTTTTTGCCTCTGTCTCTGTCTCTCTGTCTCTGTCTGTCTGTCTCTGTCTGTCTGTCTGTCTGTCTGTCTGTCTGTCTGTCTGTCTCTCTCTCTCTCTCTCTCAGTACTAAGGTTTAACTCTGGTCCTTATGCTTGTAAGAAAGGTGCTTTAGAGGGGCTGGGAAGGTGGCTCAGTGGTAGAGCGCTTGCCTTGCATGCCTGAGGCCCTGGGTTCGATTCCTCAGCACCACATAAGCAAAAAGAAAAAAGCCGGAAGTGGCGCTGTGGCTCAAGTGGTAGAGCGCTAGCCTTGAGCTGAAGAGCTGAGGGACAGTGCCCAGGCCCAGAGTTCAGGCCCCACGACTGGACCAAAAAAAAAAAAAAGAAAGGTGCTTTAGAGACTGACGTTTCATTGCTTCTCCGGAGGTGCATTGCTGGGATGGTGCTGGCGTGGGCCTGGAAACAAATGTCCTGGTTCTACTACCAATACCTGTTGCTCACGGCATTTTACATGCTGGAGCCCTGGGAACGGACTGTGTTCAATTCTATGCTGTTGTGGGGATGGCGCTCTACACTGGGTACGTGTTTGTGCCCCAGCACATCATGGCTATTCTGCACTACTTTGACATTGTACAATGACCACGACAAGACCAGGATCTAGAGGTTCCGTGGGAGAAGACACACTCTACAAAGTTGGAATAAGATTTGATCTGATGCCACAAGAAACTCTACTGGACATCAACATCACCAACCTTCACAATACAAAGACTAAATTTCTGTGAGTAGAACAGGAAAAATCATCCTGACTCATGTTGTGTTCTTTATTTTTAATTTTAAAAGAAGCTCTTGTATAGTAGCCTTTGTCTATTTTAACGTTGTAGTCATTTGTACTTTGGAATCAGTATTTTCTTAACCTTTGTGACTATTTCAGTAAGACCCTGTGAAAGCTTTTCTTAATGTAACCTTAAGTACATTTTAATTGCCTTTTATTTTTGAAATCCAAGGTCATTAGTTGGGTTCTATTGTTCTTGCAATTGTAATGGCATATACACATGCCTGGACATATTTCTACTCTTGACCAAAGTTTGGTAAGAAACAATACAAGATTTGGGGCAGGGGGAGAGGGAGGGAGGATATTTTACACAAAAGACTTACCTGTAAGCTTGAACTCAAGAGTTCAGTTTTAGCTATCTAATTCTTAACAGCTTTTGCTTTAGAACTACTAAAGTGTTTCTTAGCAATGAAAAAGAAAAAGATCTTGCCAAAATTAATATAAAGAACATTTCACCTTTTAAATATTTAATTCTTATGTGGATTTACTTCCATGAGACTTTAATGCTGGTTCTGTGACAGAGGTTGGTTAAGTAGATTTATTCAGGGATGCTTAGCTACAAAGTAGAGTTTTGACTAGAAGGGGATCAGTTTCCATGGAGATACTATTAACAGTGTATGTTCTTCCTGAAATTTAGTTCCATGATTTTAACAGGTGCTGCGAATGTATTTGTACATTGTGATGTAATGAGATGAATTGTTTTAAAAAAGAAGTATAAACTTGGTTCAAATCCTTGCACTGTTTGTATTTTTTTAAAGATTTTTATTCCTTAGATGTAAAGTGACTACCTAATTTTTTATGTAAACTCATTAAATTCAAAAAGGGAAAAAAAGAAAGGTGCTTTATCACTGAACCATGCTTCTGGTTATTTTTGAAATAAGGTCTCACTTTTCTGCCCAGGCCCATTCTTGGACCACAATCCACCTATTTTGTATTTCCTGTCCCAGCTGTATAACAGGTACATGTCATATTATTGATATCATAACATATATGATATCATAACAGGTACATATCATGCCCAGCCTCTTCCATTGAGATGGAATGTTGAGGTCTTTTATCCCTGAATTGTCCTGTAACCATAATCTTTCTGTTCTCTTTCTCTTACAAAGTTGGGATGACTGGCACAAAGTATCACATCCAGCTATTGGTTGAGGAGTCTTTTGTGTATACCTGAGTTGTCCTTGACCTGTAATTCACCCAATCTCAACCCAAGCAATCAAAGATTACAAGTATGAACCACTGGCATCCATCTTTTTCTCTTTAAGAATGACCCTACTGCCAATCACTGGTGGCTCAGGCCTCCAAACTTAACTACTCAGGAGGCTGAGATCCAGAGGATGATGGTTCAATACTATCCTGGGAGAAGTGGCGCTGTAGCTCAAGTGGTAGAGCGCTCGCCTTTAGCTGAAGAGCTCATGGACAGCGCCCAGGCCCAGAGTTCAAACCCCACAACCAACAAAAAAATGAAGCTGTTTTTGGGGGCTGGGAAGGTGACTCAGTCGTAGAGTGCTTGTCTTGCATGCATGAAGCCCTGGGTTCAATTCCTCAGCACCACATAAGCAGAAAAAGCCGGAAGTGGTGTTATGGCTCAAGTGGTAGAGCGCTAGCCTTGAGCTAAAGAGCTGAGGGACAGCACCCAGGCCTAGAGTTCAGGCCCTATGACCACCACCACCAACAAAAACTATCCTGGGCAGCCGGGCGCTGGTGGCTCACGCCTGTAATCCTAGCTACTCAGGAAGCTGAGATCTGAGGATCGCGGTTCAAAGCCAGCCCGGGCAGGAAAGACCGTGAGACTCCTATCTCCAATAAACCACCAGAAAACCGGAAGTGGCGCTGTAGCTCAAGTGGTAGAGCGCTCGCCTTTAGCTGAAGAGCTCATGGACAGCGCCCAGGCCCAGAGTTCAAGCCCCACGACCGACAAAAAAAAAAAAAAAAAAAAACTATCCTGGTAAGAAAATCTCCCAAGACACCCTCTCATATTAACCAGTAAAATTTTTGGACTAGAGGCATGGCTCAAGTAGTAGAGCACCAGCTGTATGCAAAGCAAGCTGAGCAAGGGCACAAAGCCATAAGTTCAAACCATGATGTTAGCATAGAAAAAGAAAAAGGAAAAAAGAATGACTCTGCTAATGTCACATAGAATTTGTTCTTTTAAGTCATTATCAGATCCTAGAAACCTCATTTTATTTTCCTGACCCTATCACCAGTGTCGCTTCCTATCTTCAAAGTAATAGGACTCTACTTGTTGGACAGTGTTTTATATCTTAGCTGCTTCACAAGTTTAGATTGACCTTTCACCTAGTTTAGGGCCCCAGGGTGAAGTCTGATTCCATCAAAGAAAACTGGTAAGGAATGTGAGCTTGTGTGACAGCGTCTAACTCAGTGGGCCAGTAGAGATCAAATGAATAAAATGGGGATCATTTTTTCTTCTAGATATTGTACTTTCCAGTAATTTATACCGTTTGTTTATTTAATATTTGTCTCCTCAACTAAAGGACAAACTCAGTGAGGGTGGTGATCATGCTGGATTCTCAGCACTTCACACAGGATCTGACATATATGTGTTATATATTCGTTAAATGAATTGAATAAATTAGTTAATTTGGACTCAAATTCTGACAGAATGTGATTAGGAATGAACAAATTAGTGGGTAAAAGTGGTGAAAAATAAATTGAGATCTTTGTTGTGAGTTAGAGAATGATTACAGGAATAGAGTATGAAATGTAGAACAATAAGGTTGTTTAGTAATTGTGGTGAGAAAGATTGTGTATGAAATTAACGTTTGTCAATTGCCTATTTTTTATTTTTTTGTCAGTCATGGGGCTTGAACTCTGGGCCTGAGCACTGTCCCTCAGCTGTTTAGCTCAAAGCGAGCACTCTACCACTTGAGGTACAGTGCCACTTCCTTGCCTAGTATTTTAATAGGTGCAAATTCATTCACATTCCCAATTCTAGAGGTGAGTATTATTATGATACCCATTTTACAAAAAAAAATGAACCCAAGAGGTTGGATAATCTGCTCATGATCACTATTGTGTGACAATCTCCCACAGGTCTATTGTACTTTTGCCCATCTTGTAGCAGACACTTGCTAACAAATATTATTCTGCACTGTCTTTATAAAGCTATGTGAACAGCTCCAGAAGATAAAATGTCTTCCTCTGGAGGGTACTTAGAGAGTTCATCAAAAAAGATTCAGATTTATGCTGGACACTGGTAGCTCACTAGCTACACAGAAGGCTGCTATCTGAGGATCATGGTTCAGAGCCAGCACAGGCAGGAAAACCTGTAAGATGCTTATCTCCAATTAAGAACCAAAGAAAGCTAGAAATGGAGGAGTGGCTCAAGTGGCAGTATGCTACCTTGAGCAAAAAAGCTCAGTGATGGTGCTGTACAGGTACACAGGGGGGGGGAGGGGAGGGAGGGGGGGGAGGAGAGAGAAAGAGACAGTGAGACAGAGAGAGACAAAGACAGAGACAGAGACCGAGAGAGACAGAGGCAGACAGACAGACACAGAGACACATAGAGAGATTCAAATTCATTAAGCTCAATGTAACATTAATCATATCATATGCAGATGTTTCCTGGTCATTTTTGAGTGGCTCCTACAGGATTTCTGAGCAAAAGATGCTGGTATAAGAAACTGCCTGTATTTTGACTAGCACTATTACCATAAGAAATAAAGTTCCTTATCTCTCATTCTGGAGTCTCACGTCTTCTGCAAGCATCCAGGAATATGTATAGCAGGCTAACTTGTTAGCTTGAAAGCAATATATGATCTCAGAAGCTTCACAGTCTTCACAGTCACAGAGATGAAAAGTACGAGAATTGGACCCATATGTCTTACACTCTGAAACCCACATTCTTTTCTTAGAATGGCATTGCCTCAGGGTATTTGATATATCATAAGATGTGATTCTAGGCTGCATTTCCTCTCATATCTATGTGTCTTTAGACTGACTTCACTTTTTTGTGTGATAATATTTTTATTGTCAAGGTGTTGTCCGGAGGGTTTCAGTTACATAAGTAAGGTAATAAGTATATTTCTTGCCAAACTTGTTACCCCTTCCTCATTTTTCTCCTACTTTCCCTCCCCTACCCTCCTCATCCCCAAGATGTACAGATCATTTCCAACATGTTGTCTTGTGAATATCACTGTTGCATTGGTTCCCCCCTTGTCCTTTATGTCACCATTCTGCTGTTCCCCTTCCCTTCCCTAATTCAAATAAACGTACATACAATACCAGGGTACCAAAATCAAATACAGTGACAACAGGAGATATACCATAGGAGAAAGAACATACAAAAGAAAAAAAAATCACATAGCACATTAAAAACAACAACAACAAAGAAAAACCTTGTGTCCATGTCTTGGAGTTCATTTTGCTTAGCATCATCTTATATTGACCTCATTTTTTTTAATTGTGAAAATGCCATACAGAAGGGTTATAATTACATGGGCAAGGTAATGAATACATTTCTTATGAAGCATTGTTGCCTCCTCCTTTGTTTCCCCTTCCCATCCCTTCCCATCTCGCCCCTCCCCCCTCGCTCCCCCCATCCCCCCAACTCACCCCCCAGCCAAAGTTTTAAGGTTTGTTTTTTCAACCTAACATCATTGACCTCTTTTTTAAAAAAGTGTGACAAGGTGACGTCTTAGGCAAGAAAGAGGAGAAGAAGTTTAAACTATCTGAATTGTCTCACATTCTGTCTTCTAGGTTAATGGGAATCTTTAATGTATTATCTCATTTTCTTAGTCTTGTTATTTCCCAGGCAATAGTCAAGATTTTGCCAGATTCATATTAATGGAAATAATCTCCAGAGGATAAACTGGAACACCTTAGACACTTCATAAATAATCAGATAGTTCTAGCTTGATACTTCCCAAACTCTACATTAATAGACACCAGGACTTCTATATTTCTGCTGGGGCACCTGAATGGTAGGTAGTTTAGTTGGTATAAAATGACGTGATCCCAATGTCACATTTTCTAAATGCATTTCAAATTCCTAAAGTGACTGTGCAAAGCAATTTCAGTGGAGATTTCTAATCTCAGGAGTCCCAAGTATCCTCTTCATTTATTCGTTTTTACCTCCAACAATGTTATGGTACTCAACAATCATTTTCTCTATTTACTAAAGCTAGAGAAACAGTTGCCATCCTGAGATTAAAGTGAGGAACATCAGGAGACTATGAAGAAGTAAGGCCATTTTTATTTATCTTGTCCCCAGAGGACTATTCTAATGGAAGACATGATGATTTGTCTAGGACTTTCACCAGGATGAATACATGCCATCCTCATAAAAGCCCTTTGAAGACCTTGAGATCCAAATAGATTAAGTAATAGTCCAACATCACAGAGCAATAACAGCTCTGGATCTACATTTCCTTTCCTTACCCTAGGGTATACATACCAAGCTCAGAAGGCAGTTTCAAGAAGGCGGAAGTATAGGAACATTAGGGATGAAGATGATTTTATTCTGACAAATTCTGTCCAGAAGACAGAAAGTCAGTGGGGGCCCGCAGGGTAAATCCAATCTTAAACTCTGTAATGCTATGCTTCCTTCCACAAAGGGAGGGTTTAAGAATTATTTTTGCTATTTAAGGGCCAATATACTGTGAAGACATAGGGATTGGAAACCTTCCCACAGTCTTCTACCATCCCCTCCCTGAATCCCTCTAGTAGCTGTTGCTCATGTCTGAACAGAAGATGATTGTTTAACTTTTTCATTTCTGGGCATAAATTCACTAAGCTGGGCTCTCTTTGGGTTAGAACCAGAGTTTCTGGGGGGGGGGAAATCAGTTAAGAAAAGACCTAAGTTAACAGTTCCAACAGTCTGGCCTATACTGGAGATATAAAAGAGCAGGATTTAGAACCCATACACCTTTCAGAGGTAAGGAAGGTCTTGGAAGTAGGCTTCAAAACTTTGGAATGGAGATCAAGGAGTCAGTATTGTCAGCAAGCCCTCTGCATAGCTCTGTGAACAGTCAAGTTGAGGGTCTGTTGTATATTCTTTAAACTTCACTTAAATTATTGCCTAGCTCTGTGAACAGTCAAGTTGAGGGTCTGTTGTATATTCTTTAAACTTCACTTAAATTATTGCCTCTTTCTGGAGTACCCTTTTCTTCTTATTCTTTGTTTCATGAACACTTGCCCCATCCCTGGAGACCAAACTCAGATATAACTACCTTCATGAACATTTCTTTTTTTAATTGTGAAAATACTGTACAGAGGGGTTACAATTACATGGGTAAGATAATGAGTACATTTCTTATCAAGCATTGTTGCCTCCTCCTTTGTTTCCCCTTCCCATCCCTTCCCATCCTCCCCCGCTCCCCCCCCCTCAATCCTTTACAACTTTGGTAGGGGGGAGGATTCTTTTTTAACTTTATTTTATTTTATTGTAAAGGTAATATGCAGAGGGATTTCAGTTACATACAGGGTTACCTCCTCCCTTGCTTCCTTCCACTTTCCCTCCCTCCCCTCCTTACTTCCCCCTCCTCCAGGTGTAAAATTCACTTCCAACAGTGTCTTGTGAGTATCACTGTTATTGCCTAGATTTCAAAAACACAAACATGTTACATTTTTCCTTTGGTTCC
Source organism: Dipodomys ordii (assembly GCF_000151885.1). Taxonomy (NCBI): domain Eukaryota; kingdom Metazoa; phylum Chordata; class Mammalia; order Rodentia; family Heteromyidae; genus Dipodomys; species Dipodomys ordii. The sequence goes on along the minus strand of NW_012267254.1, from coordinate 14,151,978 downwards.
ATGACAACCTCTGAACCACATTTAGTTTCATGGACACCCCATTCACTTATAGGTAGTGACACATTTCTTTGGTTTTGTTTCTCCTTAACTCCCAAACTTCAATTGAAAAAGGAGGATAAGATAGGAGATATTGGGGATATAAGAACTGGGATGTGTGTACCTGCATATGAGATACACCTAGAGAAAAAGACTTGCAGATGACTCCCAGTTTTTATTTGGAAAAAATGTTACAAATTAGAAGTTAACTGGTGGATATAAGCATACCTTTTATCTACAAATCATTAACATTTGACGTTTTCATTGATGCTCTCTCACAAACATATGTGCATGTATATACTACACAAATGTAGGTATTTGGTATAACATTTTAAATAAAATTGCTGCGCTGTCATACCACTTCATAGCTAAATATTTCAGTATGCTTCTCCTAAGAACAAGTGCATTCTTTAAACCACTTGTAAAGTTCTAACACCATTATCACATATAAGAAAACTAATATTTTGACATTACAAAATACCATTAGCCAATCCTGAGGCCACATTAAATTTCTCATTAAATTGTCTACAAGGCATCCTAGTTATTTGTGTTGACAAGATTCAATCACGAATCATGGATTTCATTTGTCTTTTTCTGTCTCCTTTAATCTAGATTCTGGAACAGTGCCCTTGGCTTTTTTTCTCAATGCTACTAACATTTCTAAAGAGTCCGGATCTGTTGCTTTGTATACAATGTGGATTTTTTGGTGATTTTTTCATGATTGCATTCAGATTATACAGAAGTAATGTTTTTGATGCTTCATTACATCACAACAGGGGGTCCATATGTCAGTACCCATTGCCCTGTTAATTATGATGCTAAATTTGATGATTTAGTTCAGGGAGATGTCTGCTGGAATTCTTCATTGTAAAGGTACATTTTTTCATTGAAAAAAACATATTTGCAATGATATTTTGAGACTGTGTCCCATCAAACTGTCACCAATGGTTTTAAAAATTATTGGTTCAATTGCTGGCTTGACAAAGAACAGTCCCAAGAATCATGTACAAGAATGCATGATTCTTGGGGCTGGGAAGGTGGCTCAGTGGTAGAGCGCTCACCTTGCATGCATGAGGCCCTGGGGTTTGATTCCTCAGCACCACATAAGCAAAAAGAAAAAAAGCCGGAAGTGGCGCTGTGACTCAAGTGGTAGAGCGCTAGCCTTGAGCTGAAGAGCTGAGGGGCACCCAGGCGCAGAGTTCAGGCCCCACCACTGGACCCCCCCCAAAAAAAAGAATACATGATTCTTGTACTAACAACATCCACATAAGATATAATAATAATAATATAATAATGATGATGATCTTTATTGAGTGAACTAGGCCAGGCATTTTATATAAATTAAATCTTTATACCAATTTAATAATTTTTCTGATGGAGAAACTGAGACATACAGAGGTGAAGGTCACACAGCTATTAAAAGTGAGAACTAGCTGGGTATGGTGGTGTATTCCTATAACTGCAGCACTCAGGTGGAGGCAGGAAGATAGTTTGAGGCCAACCTGGGCTACATAGCAATTTCAAGGCCAGCCAGAGATGCATAGTGACACCTAGTCTAATAAAGTCAGTGGATGGAGATGTAGCTCAATGTCAGAGTATTTGCCTAATATGGACAATGCTTTGTGTTCAGTCCCCAGGACCACCAAGTTTTTTTTTTAAAAAAATCTAAAAGGAATGAGATGTGGATTAAAATCCGGTTCCAATTATCCGGTTCCAATTTATTGAGTCCATGCTTTTAAAGACTGTAGTATTCTCCTTAATAAGCAGTAATCCAACCTGACTTCAGAATTTTCTTCCCATTTGCTTCCTAAGAATTGTAGGTCCACAACATTCCTGAGAGTAAATAAGCAGCAAGGGTGGACTTCCAAAGGCATAGGGAAAATGATGCAACAGAGAAATCAATTGATATTCTTGTTGCCTTGCAGCAAATGCGTAACTGAACTGGGCTGCTGATGGAGAGACCTTTAACTCTTGCTCATGAATCTGATTTAAAAGGCAGGTGAAAGCTAGTGTGATTTCTGACGAGTGCTTGCTGAATCCAGAGTGGGTTCATATTGGATTAATATCAACTCTCTTTGGCAGGGAAAATACAGTTTTTGATAATAAACAGCTTTGCTGAGTTTGGTGGAAAAATACCAAAGTCACCTAATAGCCCCTTCTGTGCTTTGCATACTTGATTGACGGTCCTTTGATCCACAGCTCACTGTCTAGCCCATCACAGGAAAAAAAAATCTTCTCTCTAACAATCTAACTAGCTCAAGAAGACCTCTCACCTTCACCCTACATTTCCATTCCCACTAAATGGGGGGAGGGAAAACCTTTAAATGTGTTCCAATTTTGTGTAGCCCACAGTTTTCAGCATAGCGTGCATATTCTCCGATAATAATGCTCAGTGAAATGCTGCAAATGTTGCAGTGAGGTGAAAATTTAAAACAACAACAACAAAACCTAAATACCCCAATATACTTCTCTGCCCAAAGTCATTTGTAATTTGGGGTTGTATTTAACGTTTAGTTTCAGGTTTCTCATTTCTTAGTGACTGAGGTGTCAGGAAAACATCTGCACCTGTTCAATGTTTCATTTATGGCTGAAAACAGACACAGACACACACACACATATAGAGTATCATCCCAATTTTAGCATATGTGCTGTTGAATGCAGTACATGTACATATAAAGTATCATCCAAATTTAGTTTAAATCCTGATTTAAACAGCATCCAGATAAGTTGATGTTAGGCGAAATGAACCCCAAGATAAGGACTCAAGTGGTTTTTCTTTCTTGCTATTGTTTCTAGCATATTTATAAGGTGATTTTTTGTTGCTTTGTATGTCCCTTCCCGTGGTATAACCCCTGTTTTCACTGTATAATTTGGGGAGGGGAAGGGAAAAAAAAACAAATTGTTTAAAAAGGGATATAGGTGGACCCATTGCAACAATGAAATGTACAAGATGCTATGTCAAAAAACGAACTTTACAACTTTGGCAGGGAGGGGAGGTGGGGGAGGACAGGAGAGATGGGAGGGCAGGGATGGTAAGGGGAAACAAAGGAGGAGGCAACAATGCTTGATAAGAAATGTACTCATTACCTTGCTCATGTAATTGTAACCCCTCCATACGGTATTTTCACAATAAAAAAATCTATTAATACAAAAAACAGCATCATAGACACACAAGATTTCAAGATTGGAAGAGTACTAAGAGGTCATCTAGAAGAGTCCTCCACTTACTTCCCACCCTTGGCAGTGGATTCTTAGATCATCCCTGTATTGTGATACCAAAATTGGAGCAGCTCCAGGGACATTTTACTTATTAATTTTCAGTGGCAGCTGATCTCTCTGACCAGCTCTGCTTAACAAGATTTACATAAAATAAAAAATAGAATCCATCTCCCCTATACCTTCTTGCTTTCCTTTAGAGTCACTCAGAACAAGGATTATTTTTTCTGCATACTTCCATTATCCTAAGAGAAATGAAAACTTCTAGCATCTCAATTCCTAGGACTCTGCAATGGCTCATCTCCTTTTGTGACTGCTCCATTTTGATAGCATTTGTCTTTAAGGTTTATTCTCCCAGTGGGTGCTACCTCTTCTATATTGTACTATTATTCCCTTCCTACCAAGCAAGCAAAGGCTTCTAGAAGGCTAAACCCCTAGGAGCCCATTGCAGTACCATCACTCTGCTTTCCAAAAGCCATTTGAAGCATCAGGTAAGTAAACAGCTTGAAAGGTGCATTGGGTTTCTGAGAAGCATCAGTCTAGGTAAGCGACAAATATGCTCTAACTTAATAATCTGTTCATCACACACAGTAAGAGACACCCGGACTTATTCAAAGACACTGTGGGTGGTGCAGAGGATGAATAAGCATGATTCACTGCCACTCTGGCACCCGGGGCACGAAGAATAATAAAATCCAAAGAATTGTAGCCGCCTGAGTAGTAAATTAAGAGATCCTGAGCTCAGCTAGGCTCTAGACATCAATGTTACCATGGCAATAAAGGGCCTCAGCGTTCAGTAGCTATTACAGAGAAGGCATCTAATAGGCTAGTCTATGTCACAGCCAAAGCCCAAGGGGCTAGCAAAGAAGACCAATTAGCATATCCATTCATTATGGTCCTCTGCACACTTCTTCTCTTAATTCCAATTAGTTGTTTGTTTGAACCAATGTCTCTTGCCTGCATTATACTCATTAGTGCCTTTTAGCCACTGAAAATAGGCTTGAATTTCCACAAGGACCTCACAATTTCCCAGGCCTTCATTTTTCTCCTTGGGGGCCTAGGCTTACATAGTCACAAGCCCATGGCCTGCCATCCCTCGAAATGAAAGCATCTCTTACGGTACAACTGTACTCCACAGATGGAAACTCTGCTCAGGAATGTGATGTGCTAAGGGATTTTCCTGGAACCCAGTGAAATAGGGATCTGGGGCCATAATCTGGACCATTCAGGTCAAGGAAACCCTCTGGCTGTAGCCAGTGAGCTTGCTGGCTACGCCTGCTGGCCATTATTCAGAGGCTAGCTGTTCGGGAGGGGGAACTTTGGGCACTGGGGACCAGACTGGTATCATAAAAGTCAGGCAGTAGCAGTTCCAGCTTGAAGGACTGCCCTTCCAGGTCTAGCCTATTCTGGGAAACTGTCTCTGATCCTTGTAATTTCAAATGAGTTCTCCTTCCTCTATGCACTTTAAAAAGGACATACATTATGGGCAGCCTCAAGACTAGCATGGCCTAGAACTTCCTAATCCAATGACTTCAGAGTCCACAAGTTCTAAAGGAGTGAGCAACAATTTCTGTGTGATCCCAGAGACAACTCTTAAGCTTCATTGCACTGACCTCCCAGAGTCTACCTGTGGATCTAGCCAATCCCTGAGTAGAGAACGCTCACAACTGCTCTGTGATGGTTCTGGGACTTCTGACCCCTCACCTCGCTCCACATTTGTAGAAACTACTCACAAGAATAGATATCATGAACTAAACAACTGTATAATGAAGTTTCTCTGAAAGGTGCTAACAGCTTTCTTCCACTGGGAACAGAAGAACAGGAACAGTCCATAAGATTGTGTTCTCAGTTGCCATTGTCAATTTGGATATAAGGTTGTATTAGAGCAGGAAACCAGGACAAAGAGCTTATAAAACAGCTACTAATTCTTGTATCCAAGGAATGAGCATGTCATTTTAGACACCTGGATACTTTTTCAAAAGTCTGTTGTCATATTTAATGTCTTTTTCCCCCTCCTTTTCTTGCCTTTGTGGGTAAAGTTCCATTTGCGGCCCTACTGGCTAATTCTGGTTCCATTCTGCTGTATTACAAAGCATTTTTGTTTTTTCAAAATCACAAAGAATGGTCTCTCTATAACTCCTGCTTTCACTGTATTTGATGTAGGTATAATTTGTGGAGGGGAAGGGGAAAAGCAAATAGTTTAAATAGGGATACAGGTGGACCCATTGCAACAATGAGATGTACAAGTTGTTATGTCAAAAACAAACTTTACAACTTTGGTGGGGGGGAGGGGAGAGGGGGGGGGGGAGGATTGGGTGGGGGGGCAGGGGAAGGATGGGAAGGGATGGGAAGGGGAAACAAAGGAGGAGGCTACAATGCTTGATAAGAAATGTACTCATTATCTTGCCCATGTAATTGCCCTCTGTACAGTATTTTCACACACAAAAAAAGTTGAATGTCAACTCATAGAGATTTTGATTTGTTACATTCTATAGGATTTGGTTATTTTACCCCATCTAAAAGCTGACATTACAGAAGGCAGTCTGGATTTAAATAGGGATTCAGGTGGACCCATTGCAACAATGAGATAGATATACAAGTCGTTATGTCGAAAAACGAACTTTACAACTTTGGGTTGTAATTGAAATGCATTACAAATATATTACGTATATATCAAATTACCAATTACCCAGAATAACAGAGAATAACAGATTCTGAAGAATGGGTTATTTTGTCACCTGAGCTTATATCACACCAAATTGTCTTTTGTCCTCTAACTCTTGATTTTGAAATTTCAATGAAATCACTGTACTCTCTTTGCCTTCATAAGACCAGTTAATTTATACTTTGGTTCTAAGGTTCCCATGGGCTTCAGAATTCTCACATCAGCATTAGTAATAAGAAAAAATACTGGGGTGGTCCTGGACATATAACTGAAGGAAAGTAAATCAGTAACTGTAGATAGAGGCACTTGCATGGCTATGTTCATTGTGGCATTATTCATAATAAGCAAGCTATGGAAATAGCTCAGATATGATACAACTGATGAATGGATAAACGAAATGTAGCATATATACATAATGGAGTATTTAGTCAGTAATAAACAAGAATGAAATTATATTATTTACAGAAAATGAGTGAGACAGAAGATCAAATAAGCCAAATAAGCCAAACTTAGAAACACAAATATTATTTTTTTCTCATACGTGGAATACATATACATATATATGTATGTATGAAAATACCATAAAAAATTCATGAAAAGTTTTGAAAAAGTGGACAGGGGATAAGAAAAAATAATAGAGGGGTGAATATGATCAAAATATATTGTATGCATACATAGAAATATCAAAATTAACCATCATTGTAAAGCAATAGTCACTAATAAAAATACTGGAGTGGAGAAGGTATAAGATATAGAATTCAACATTTGCCCAGACCTGATTATCCCCCAGAATATATATTGCTTTTATTAAAATCCAAAGTAAGGCAAGTTTTCTGTCCTCTCGGTCTGTCTGTCTGTCTGTCTCTCTCTCTCTCACTCTCTCTTTCTCTCTCTGTGTGTTTCTTTTCAAAGGAGGGTTGAAGGAGAGGCTTTGTTTAGTAACAATATAGCAAATGACATCCTTATTTAAAATGAACCCAATTGAAAGCATTTTCATCAGAATAGCCCAGAATTGGAGTTATGATTAAACCAATTTAAGTGATTATGCTGGTTTTCTTAGTTATTAATGTGCTCAGAATGTGAGTTTGTATGATTTAGCCACCTGAGTGCATTGGGGGAGCAATTTGTAAAAGAGGGATTACAAAGACCATCTAGGCCTTTTAGCCACCCTGGCTGCAGTGATGTGGGCAAAAAGAGACCAAAAATGCTATACAATGTTCTTAGCTGTTTCTATTAATTTTTCTTTTTCTTGTTCCCACTTTGGCTTCAGAAGTTATATATGTCTGGGAAACTGACACTGCAAAGTTCTGGCATGTTCCCTGCCCTGATGCTAAGGGATAAATATAGAGCTCAACCACTACAGAAATTTGGCCAGGATTCCAAGGGGTGTGTATGAGGGGCAGTGACTGATGGGGCCACTGATGTGTAGGCTATAAAAATGCTTCTTTATGTCCAGGACCCTCTTTGAATCAGGGGGCGTTAAAATAGGAGCCTTGCCTGTAAAATCAGAAGGTATAATCCACATTTTGAAGGAGCTCATGGGTTGACACAATAAGGAATATTGTAGGTGGCTTAGAGTGTGTGGAGGGGAAGGGGGTGGAGAGAGCAAAGGGAATCTTCCCTGACACCCTAGATCCTTTTGCATGAGATCAGCCTTATGAAAAAAGCAAGTTATTCTTGGACATCTCCCCTCACCCCAACTCCCACCCACGCCCCACCCCCTGCACACACTGATATCCAACTCTCAATTGAGAAGAATATGACTTAAGATTTCCATTGGGCCCATCATATCTCTGGTGCTGGAGAAGGGCAAGGGGTGGAAAGACTCATGAAGTGGGGGGGGGGTGAGTCGCTCATCCTCGTGACCCAGAATATCTCCCCCTCCCTGTAATGATGATCTTGCTTTTCCATAAGGGCTTTCCTTTGATTCAGGGAAAGAGCCAACCAATGAGAGAGGGGCATGTTAGATTATTTTGGGGAAGGGCTTGTGCCAACAAAATTCACTTTTACCAGGCGCCAAGTGTCCCCAGCAACCAGTGTCTCCTGTACCAGCAGAAGCTCCAGAACTCTCACCCACTTGCCTGCCTCTGCGGCGTATCTGCCCACTGAACAGCCATGAGAAGGCAACTCCGATCCAGAAGGGCTCCAGTCTTTCCTTACGGTTATGGCTACAGACTTGTGAGTCCCAGGGAGCAGAATATTTTATTCTCCTCTTTTTCATGTGGTGGGTTGGGGGCTGTGTAGGCCTTATATTATGGCCTCCTCTTCTTGAGAAGAGAAGAAACATAAAAGTTTGGAGAATCTCAGGGTTTCAAAGAAGAGCAGTGATTCCCAGAACCCTAGGGCACCCCAGAATGCTGGAAGGAAGGAGGCATCCAGTTTTCCTATGGAACAAAGATAAGGGAAAGGAAAGAGATCAGAGAATAAGGGTCTTCGGAAGTTTTTTCTTGGGAATCTGGAATTTGAACAGACATTTTGGAGTCTGGAAGTAGAAGTTTCATTTTAAGAATTTTAGCCAAAAAAAGAAGGGAAAGGGAAGAGGAAATGAAAGGCACTGTCTACCCAGCTGTCTCAGTCCCTTTGGGTGGTAGCTTCTTAGAACCCAGCTGCTCTTTTTCTAAAGCAGAAATGCCAACTGTAGCTAAAATCATAGACTCCTTGATGGAAACTAGGAAGGTGCTTAGATATCATCTTACCAGAACTCCTCATTATACAAAGGAAATATTGGGGCTCAGAGCCTCAGAGTGACTTGCAACTTAGTGGTGGCACCAACTTGAGAATGCATCTCTCCTCATTAATAACCTTATGTTCTTTCCACTGTATTCAAAATATACAACTCGCTAGGCCCCTATCCACCACTCATTTACCTCCTTGCCTGACTCCTCAACTGGCCTAATACACACACAGACACACACACATATACACATACACAGACATGAACATGCGTGTGCACACACACACAATCACCTTTGGTATCACAATTTATCTCAAGGATGCATTACAAACTTATTTGACCCAAAAGTTTTTTCACATATATTTTGCTATAAATCACTAATATATAATATAACAATACGTTGGAGGGGAGTATTCTGACATGTTCCACAGAAATCATTATAATCTGAATGCTAGGAACAAGTAAAGAAGAATCCATTTTTCTTTGGATGTGACCACTTATATATCCAGGGAATTAAGTGAAGACTACCAAAGAGCCAGCAGAAGAAAACACAAATTTGTTTAACCCCATGTCAATAGAGGGCTTCCCTTGGCATTCTTGCAACAATTTGTAAGATCTTGATCTCTCCCAAATCGCTTATAGCTGTGTAGTCAAAGCCTGCGGGGATGGCATAACTATTCCTTATTTGACTGAGTATATATGCAGTGTCACTGAAAGTGTTGTGTCTAATATGCTGTTTGTCACGAAGTTTGGAGTTTAGGTATAATGAAGGATCTAGATTGTATAATACTTGAGATTTAAAAAGAAATTAATGAAATTGTATACTTAATATTTTCCTATGAAATTAAGCAGCCATTCAGATGTTTACCAAGTGTTTTTCAATTCAGGGTGAAAATTTATCCTTTGGGCATACTGTTTGTTTATATATTTATATATTTACATTGCTCAAAATGGAGCCACCTTTTGTCCTTCAGACTTCCCTTTTAGGGAAACATAATGGCCTTAGCATACACCGACCACTATATCCCAGCATAGTCTCAACACACTATTAAATAAGACTAATACTAGATTAGGAAATAGACATTCTCATCACCAAACCGGTTTCCTACTGGATTTTTTTTTAAAATAGTCACATGAAAGTACATTTTACAGATAATTTAATTAATAAGAAACTTTTGAAGAAGGCATCTCTTGAGCAATGTGACAATCCCTGGAAGCAGAAAAGAGAGGGGAGAAAAAGGTATTTGAGGTTCCTGAAGTAAAACTCAGGTGGTAGGAGTCTGTGGAAGGATATTAGCTGTGAAAAGATTAATTCTCCCTGGGAGGGTAAGGCTTTAATGACAAGTCACTTTTAATAGGATTATCATGAGAGCTCATTTCTACAAATAAGATCAGACTGAGGCTATGGGCCTCTGATACCTCCATAGAACAGAGGTGCAAGGCAGGAAGAGGCAATAAGGAGAGAAAAAAGTTGCTCAGAAAATACACAGAATATGAATTCTTCCAGTACAAAATAGTACATTTCAAATTCTCTGATACTCTGGTAAAATAGGGGCCATAATAACTTCCCAATCTGGTGCACATGACTACTGAGGTGAGAGTATTTACCCAGAGTTCCTGTATCCTGATTTTTAAGTCAGGCAGGTATCATTGACATTTCCTTAGTACTGACTGAGTATTTAGCTGTGGGCTTCAACCTGTGGTTGGCCAACAAGAGGTTAGAAAATATAGACTCTCCCACTGGGTGTTCAAAATCTAAATTAAGAGATCTAATTTGTATATAGCTTCACCTATAAGTGAAAGATATCTAAGAACATGTATTGATACATTCAACATTGGCTGACATACAAGGTTTATTTTTCCTAAGCTTATACTATACACTTATATCAGAGTCAGAAATTCTTGATTTTAAGTACCCACACTCTCTCAGGAACCCAGAATCCAAGACATTATTATGCTTCATATGTCTTCTAAGCTACCACTAGGCACTTGTGCTCAATGTGATGGAAAAGGAACATAATTGTCCAGAGTATCAAGAGACATATGTTCTGAAGACTGTCTGCTTTGTCTTGAATTTTTTTGCATAGCTTTGGTCTGATCTTGTCTTTTCTCTCAGACTCAGAAAATCAAGTCTTAGAACTCCCTGTAAGTTCTGATATGGCATATGATATAGAGCTGTACATTTGAACAACTTAGAGAGCAATTTAAAAATACCTATACTCAAGAGCTAGATAGTTCTGAGTAGACCAAATGCTGAGATTAGAGCCTTGTCATTCTGTATCACTTACACTGAATCTGAACAATGCAATGTGTTTAGCTCCACGAAAAGCAACATTTTAATCTGGGTGTCCTCTAAGTGGCCTTTGAAGAACCAGGCAGGAAAGGGGCAGTACAGAGCCCCTGACCTCTAGCATTCGACATATCCAACCCCAACAGGTGCACAGGTTCTAACACTCTTCAGACTTGGACAGCAGAGAGAAGGGAGGGTGAACTCATTTTCTGTTGCTGCAGTGAACCTTGGCAGGCTCCCAAAGAATTTGTGCCTGATAGACATTTCAAACATCACTTGGTGAAGTCATTGGGTCTTTTTCCTTCCTTCCCTCCCTCCCTTCCTTTCTTCCTTCCTTCCTTCCTCCTCTCTCCGTCCCTCCTCTCTCTGTCTATCTCTGTCTCTCTGTCTTTGTCTCTCTCTTTCCTTTATTTTTGCTTCTTATAACCAACCATCATTCATTGACAGCATCAGGTACTGGTCTCAGACTAAAAAAAAGAAAAGAAAAGAAAAAATCAATCAACCAACCAACTAGTATAGCTGAGTTTTACTATGTGCCCAGAGTTTTATTTGTTGGTTTGACTAGAAATCAGAGGAGACTAACAAAGTATCAGTTGAGGTCCCAGCTCTCAAGTGGTTCATCTATCTAGCTTAAGGCAGCAAGTGTCAAATAAACCTCCATTTCGTGATTCTGTTGAGATGGCAATCATAAGTTTGAAGAGAAGTACAGCAGTTCGCTTCTCTTGTTAATGTCTGTCCCAGTCTATTTTTAGGCATAACTTGGGATGGTAAGGTTGAACAGCTGAAAGTGTTAGTATAAAGATGACTTGGACTAGGAGTATGCCATCATAGATATAAGTGTCTAAGACTATTCCATTGTCCACGATGAGCTCAGCTATACCCTGACAGGTCAAAGTTAAGCGGGAGGTCAAGGCCCTGGGACAGCATATCAATATGAGATGTCCTACGGGAAGAGCTCAAAAGCCTGATGCTGAAAATAAAACATGCACCTCTGTGCAAAGAATATGGATTCAATACCTGTCATAGAAAGGATTTTTTTCACAAGAACAGAAAGAGAATCTACTCTTGTCACAGTGAGTATGTTTATGGGGAAGTGGAAATTTGAAGTGTCTCCAAATATTGAGTTGTTTCCACTTACTTTTGACTGGTTGGATGTGCCATTGGAAATTTTTTTCAGAAAGACTGTGTTTTGTCACTGTTCCAGGATGATCAGGATGAAGTGAATCAGAACTACTTAGCAGATGAAGAGGAGGAAGCAGAAGAAGAGGCTCGGGTGGTGATGGCACTTGAATTGGAGGAAGAAGAAGATGAGGAGGAGAAAGAAGAGGAGGAAGAAGAAGAAAAGGAGAAAAAAGAGGAAGAAGGGGGTCAGGGTCAGCCAACAGGCAATACCTGGTGGCAGAAAGTGCAGATCTTGAATGAATACTTATGGGATCCAGAGAGAAGGATGTCTCTGTCCCAAACAGGTCAGAGTTGGAGTAAGTCCCATTAACCCCAATGCCTCAGTCTGGTGTCCTTTGCATTTGGGCTGGTATCCAAGGCTCCTTTGCTATATACTGGATGGGTCTGTTTATAAACTTCTCTAAATATTTAACACAAGGACACTGCTGCCTAGGAAAATGCCTGGGTTGTAGACAGTTCCATCAGAACAAATTCTAACTATATTAACAAATTCAGTTATATAATTAAAATCAACTAGGCTCAGTACAAAATACAGGGAGGCAGTGAAAATGAACTGGAAAAAAATGATTTTCTAAAAGTCCCAGTTCTGTCATTTTCTACCCATATAATGATGCCCTCATCATTTACCCTCACTTAGCCTCAGTTTCCCCACCTGTCCAATGAATATCCCTGCCTTGCCTCTCTCACAGGCTTAGCATGGGCCTCCCATAAAGCATTAAAAATGTAAGATAGGACATACCCTGCTGAACACTATTTCTAGCATTTGTGACTGAAACTCTTGCAAAGTGTTTAAGTAAAGTCAGAGAGCATGATAGATACAGGGCAACTGGGTTTAAGGAGATGATTATTGAGTCTAAGCTTCCTTAATGCTCAGTTGATGGGAATGGGGGAGGGAGAAATTATACGCACATGCGCACTCACACTGCACTGGTCTTGGGGTTTGAACTCAGTGTTTGGCTTCTGTCCATGAGCTTTTTTTACTTGAGGCTAGCACTCTACCACTTTGAGCCACAGCATGACCTCTGGTTTTCTGGTGGTTAATTGAAGATAAGAGTCTCATGAACTTTTCTTGTCTGGGCTGGCTTTAAACTACACTCCTAAGATCTCAGCCTCCTGAGTAGCTAGAATTACAGGCCTGAGCCACCAGTACCTAAATTGATGGTGAAATTATATGCCTTTACTTCATTTTCTTTGGACTACATCCTTTACCATTTTCACTTCATAAGTTTCTATTCCCTTCCCAGTTTCCTATGTACTTTTTAAATGATTCCTGCTAAGTCTCAGGATGTTTTACTTGAAGCAAAATTCCCACTTGGCACATTCTACATAGCCCCCAAAAATGAGCAGCTGTTGATTTGTAACTCAGTTAATCCACTGAAGAAAATATTAGAGATACCATGGATGAAGTAAGTTTCCTAGTGCCAAAATCTAGGTTGCTGAATTTGGTGACCATGACTGAGAATTCTCTCCTTCACAGTTAATGTTGCTAGTTTACCTCAGTTAGGGTCAAACAGCCAGACCTACTTCCTGGAATCAGGAATAGCAGTTATAGGGCTTTAAACAACACCCGTCACCCATCACCCTCCTCAGCTCCCAGCCTCACCCTAGCCCATCCCTCAAACCTTAACTGGAACAAATGTACCATTTAAGGGACATTCTGACATTCTCAAAGCTGTAGACAAATGCTGGACATTCACTGGAGCTCCAAAGAGGGCACAGCTGTTTGTTGCTTGCCTAAAGAGGACTGGAAAATTATACCTTGTGAAAAGAGAGAGAGATTCTGAGAAGAAAAACCATGCATTAACCCCTAAACTGCTACCCTTAGAAACTTTCCCAGATATACTCATATAAATTGCTCTAGTGGATGGCAATCCATAAGCCAATAGAAGGGGACAAGAAAAGAAGTTTCAATACCTGAGGAATATATGTCAGGAGAGAGGCCATATGCCTATGGTAGGGTGTGGCCAGACTACTTGTTAGCACAGAAATTCAGGCTTCTTCTGTTGGACTATCATTAGGAAAAGAGCAAGTGATAGTATGAATGCTTAGGCCATTAAAACAATAGCTTATTGCACTGTTTCCTCACAGCAAGATGACCATTTGAACATTTAATCACCCTGTTCCAACCTGGACATCAACAAGTCCAACCTATCTACTCAGCCTATTAATATGCACTTCGATTTTAATTTGGTTCCCAGGCAACCCCTTATCTTAGGAACTATATGTTATTTTATTAGATATTGACAAGAACTATATAAGGTAGTAATTTTTATTATCCCCATTTTGCAGATGCAGAAACTGAGGCTTAGAGAGCATAATAAACTTATCTAAAGTCACAAAGTAACTAAGTGACAGTACTAGGTTTCAAATACCAGAGTTCTTTCTCTTGCTATAAAACTTCATTTCAGTAACTGGATGAGCTGTTTTGATAGAAAGAGTGAAGAGTTGGTAGCCATGAGTACTTAGTGGTCTACCAAGACTGGGTGTGGGGGGCGGTGGTGTTCAGGGAGAACCCTAGATGAACTACACAAGGACTCCTAGTAAAATTTGAACATCTGGAGCAGGAAGGATTGAAAGGATTAATGAGTCCAGATAGTGACCATTCTTGGTTTTGCTGAGGGGGGCTGGGAAGGTGAAAGTAGTTAAGCTAACCCAAACTCCAGGGCATCACTTCCTAGGTGAGCCTTAGTGACATTCTCCAATGTAGAGCTTCTTGGCCATCCATCCTAAAGGAAAAAAAAATATTGCCAAGGGAAAATATCTGTGTTCCATTGCTTTTCCTCCATGTATGAAACTGAGTCTTTAGGTTCACTGGGATGTCTCCAACAGTTAATCTGTTTCCAGGATGGGGGTGGTATTATAGAAATGGAGGAGGCCCAGGGACATATCCCATTAGGATAGTCATTGGGAAATAGCTAAAAATCACAGATTCTTCTGTAGAGACTCCAACTGAGTCAACATGTTTATGTTCCAGTTCAACTTTGGTTCATCTTATAAAGGTTCAGTTCCATTTCCAATTGGATAGTAAGAGTTCTCTGTCTCTGTCTCTGTCTTTCTCTCTCTGTCTCTGTCTCTCTCTCAATTTAACTTGCTTCATGGTCCAATTTAAGAATTTATACTTGAATTCAGTTTGGGGTACAGCAAAGTTATGTGGCTTGTTCCAGTTTCTAGCATGATTCAGTTCAAATGTGTACTTCCAACACCATGTCACTGTTATGAGCAAAGCTAAATATTGTTGCCTGAGAGGTCCCCAAGGAGAACTTGGAAAGAACTTTTAGGCAACAATGTCATGCTCATTCACCTTACTCTCTGCTGTCTAGTCTCAAGGCAAGCCTAGTCCTAATACATCCCACAGAAGAGCATTTCAAACTATGGTTCTGGTCCTATAAAAAAATAATAATGTTAATAAAAACAATAATGACCAGTATCATTTACAGATCACTTAATGTCTGCCTGGCTCTATGCTATGGTGTTCATATGCATTATTTAATGTAATAAATAAATACTATGATTGTCCTCCTTTCCTTGATGAGAACATTGAGGCCAGAGTGGGGCATAGTATGTCCAAGATTCAACAGCTAGGAAGTGGTATTGTAAGTGTTAAGCTTATTCTCATTTATCTGCAAGGAATCCAGGATGCAGAGAGATTCTTTAAATTGCCCAAGGTCACAGACAGCAAGTGTCAGTGATTAAGTACCATTTCCTCTTCTCTTCTTTGAGCCTGCACCAGTGTTTTCTTTGAAAAGCTGAGCCACTTAAACCTTGCTAAAGATGAATATGATTTGAAATGAGTAGAGTAAAACCTCACTATGCTTTGATTGGAGGCAAGTACAGTGGAAATTAATCAAAAGCTTGAATTACATACTATATGAAAAGAAATGCTGTTTTCATCACTTGTAAATACATATAATCATTGGAACCAAGCTGCTATAACACTTTAGGGCACCTGCCTTAATAAATGGTGAAGAATGATTTGTACTTAGAACATCAACTGTTGCTCAGAAGACTTATCAAGAAATGTGTTCTATGTAATGCTCTAATCTGCACTCCCCTGCAATCTTGCTCCTGGTTATCATGTAGTTAAGCAAGCCCTTCTATTGGAGAAGCTATAAAGGTAAACTGAAATCAGACCATAACATGATTCTCACCAATACCAGATTGGTGACAATTCAATAATCAAAGATATGCTGAATTTGTGGAAAGTTTTAAAAAGCTAGCAGGATGTTGGTGGTTTATATCTGCAATCCTAGCCATTCTGGAGGCTGAGATCAGAGAATCATGGTTCCAAGCCAGTCCAGGAAAAAAAAGTCTGTGAGACTCTACTCTCCAATAAAGACCCCCAAAAAAGCCTGAAGTGGAGGTACAATTCAAGTGACAGAGCACTAGCTTTGAGCAAAAAAGCTCAGAGACAGCACTCTGGACCAAAATTCAAACCCCAGGACAGGCACACATGCACACCCATGCACCCAAACAAATCCATCTCATATCTGACTTGGTTCTAGGTCATAAGTTCAGTGGAGAGCCAAAACTTGTTGGCAAGCACTGACCACTGTCATCTTTGGTTGCTCTGCAGGAATGATTTTAGTCATTTACTTCTTCTTCTATGCCTCCCTGGCTGCTGTGATCACTGTCTGCATGTACATGCTCTTTCTGACCATCAGTCCTTACATGCCGACCTTCACTGAGAGGATGAAGCCTGGTGAGTGTGCCCAAATGCTCTGTGTTGTCAGAACTCTCTGGACAGAAATCTGCTTGCACAGCATGTTCAGCTTCAATTAAATTTGGTTCTTCCCGGTAATGACTTAAGAAATTCAATTATTAAGAGCAAAAGTAAAATGGTACTTGGCAAATTATGGTCCTTTTCATTTTGATTGCCTGGGGGGAAATGGTTTCATGGGAATCAATACAAAAAAATGATCCAAGAATGGGTTAATATATCCAAGACTTGTTTTCATTGCCAGGAGTTATGATCAGACCCTTCGCTCATAGCCTTAATTTCAACTTCAACGTTTCTGAACCTGACACTTGGCAGCATTATGTGATTAGCCTAAATGGCTTTCTCCAGGGTAAGTAAGTTCCTCTGAATGGTGGAAAGCTCTTTTGAAAGGTGATGGGTGGCAGATCAAAATTTTAAAATTCACCTGGCCCAGAAATTCCAGTCTCAGCAATGCCAGCCCACTGTGGTCTTTTCTTGCTTTGAATCCTCCTCAGCATCCCTCATGTAATAAAAAAAATACTCTAGTGTATGATTGTATGAGATGCATTGAAAGCATACCAGTTGACTCTACACAAGAAGCACTTTGAGGCACAAAGTTTGTTTTCTGTTTGCAAACATCTTTACAGCACCAAGTTAAATCCTGAGAACATCTGAGTGGCCCCCATTATAAGTGATCACTTATAAAATAATAATAATAATTCTGGAGGGATATAATGGTGAGAAAAAGAGAATGTTCTCCAAAACTGAAAAGTTTCTGCCTCTTGTATTTTATCATGATAAGATCATTTATTTATTTTTTAATTTAATTTAATTTTTTGTGAACATACTGTACAGAGGGGTTACAATTACATGGGCAGGATAATGCATACATTTCTTACCAAGCATTGCAGCCTCCTCCTTTGTTTACCCTTCACATCCCTTCCCTACCTCCCCCCTACCTCCCCACCACCCAATCTTCCCCCCCTCCCCCGCACCAACATTGTAAAGCTCGTTTTAGACATAACCTTGTACTTCTCATTGTTGCAACAGGTCCACCTGTATCCTTAAACGACTTGTTTTTCCCCATCTCCTCCACAATTTATACTGACATCAAATATAGTGAAAGCAGGAGTTATACTGTGGGGGAGGGACATACAAAGCAACAAAGAGATAGATTATGAATGCCTTAGAAACAAATGCATGAAATAAAAAAGCATTAAAATACATATCTAAGGGTTCATTTTCCTAACATCACATTATCTGACCTTTTCCGCTTGACTCATACATATACTAGATATTGCAAATAAGGGAAACCATGGGACCTATGTTTCTTTGGGCCTGGCTTACTTCACTTAATGTAATTTTTTCCAAGTTTTTCCATTTCCTAACAAATGGGGCAGTGTCATTCTTTCTGATGGAGGCACAGAATTCCATTGTGTATATATACCACATTTTCTTGATCCATTCATCTACTGAGGGGCATCTGGGTTGGTTCCATATCTTAGCTATGGTAAATAATGCTGCAATAAACATAGTTGTGCTGGTAGCTTTAGTGTGGTCTTGTTTGTAAACATTTGGGTAAATGCCCAAAAGTGGGATTGCTGGGTCATAGGGGAGCTCTATGTGAAGTCTTTTGAGGAACCTCCATACTGCTTTCCAAAGTGGTTGAACAAGTTTACACTCCCACCAACAATGAAGTAAGGTTCCTTTCTGTCCACATCCCCTCCAGCATCTGTTGTTGTTAGAGTTCTTGATTATAGCCATCCTGACTGGGGTGAGGTGGGATCTCAATGTTGTTTTGATTTGCATTTCTTTTATGGCTAGGGAGGTTGAGCATTTCTTCATGTGTCTATTGGCCATCCTTCTTTCTTCTTCAGAGAAGTTTCTCTTCAAGTCTTTAGCCCACTTATTTATTGGGCAGTTGTTTCTTTGAGGATTTGTTGTTGGGGGATTTAATTTTTTGAGTTCCAAGTATATTTTAGATATGAGACCCTTGTCTGTTGTATGGTTAGTGAAGATCTTCTCCCAATCTGTGGGCTTTCTATTGATCTTGCTAGTTATGTCCTTTGCCATGCAGAAGCTCTGCAACTTCATGCAATCCCATTTGTCCAACCTTTCTTTGATTTGTTGTGTTTCTGGTTCTCTATTCAGAAAATTTCGGCCTGTGCCAAGGAGACCTAGCGTTTCTCCTATTCCATCCTGTAATGTTTTCAGAGTGTCTGCTTTGACTTGGAGGTCTTTGATCCATTTGGAGTTGATTCTGGTGCAGGGGGATATATAAGGTTCTGCTTTAGTTTTCTACAAGTAGTTAACCAATTTTGCCAGCACCATTTAATGAAGAGACTGTCTTTCTTCCATTCTATTGTTTTAGCTCCCTTATTGAAGATTAGATGGCTATAGGTCTGTAGGTTCATTTCTGGGTTTTCATTTCTGTTCTTATTCCAATACCAAGCTGTTTTGATTACTATGGCTTTATAGTAGAGTTTGAAATTTGGTATTGATATTCCTCCAGCGTGTTCTTTCCGTTGAGGAGCGTTTTTGCTATTCGGGGTCTTTTATTGTTCCATATAAATTTTTGGATTGCCTCTTCTATTTCCTTGAAGAATGAGGTTGGAATTTTGATAGGTATCACGTTAAGATCATTTATTTTTTTCTGGATAGGCTATCTTTAAGAGAGAAGAAAGCATCTTCATTTAATACCATTCTAGAAAGGAGTCAGAGGAATCATCTCTGCATAACTTAACTTCAACAGTTTTCCTCAAGTATTTTAGATGGCTGTCTTCTTTAGTGTTACCAGACATTTTCAGGGACTAAGACTTTGTGGGAAGCCTTTCCATGTGGCAAAAGCTGAGGCACTGGGTGCAGACACTGGTGGCTCACACTTATACTCCTAGCTACTCAGGAAGTTGAGATCTGAGGATTATGGTTTTGAAGCTAGCCCAGGCTAGAAAGTCCATGAGACTCCTATCTCCAATTAACCTCTAAAGTGGACCTGTGGCTCAAGTGGTGGAGCATTAGCCTTGAGGGAAAAAACAAAACCAAGAACAGTGTCCAGGCCAAGTCCAAGTCCCAGAACTGGCACAAAAATAAAATAAGATCAAAAACTGAGGCATTAACAGCTTGGTTGAAGTTAAACCCAGAATATACAGATTCTGTATCTTCCAGCTGTCAGAGATTCCCCTTGCCTGCTTTGGTGGCATATGCCAGTCACATCAGCACTTGGGAGGCAGAGGTGGGAGGATCAGTTGAGCGGAAGAGTTGGAGACCAGTGTTGGAAATATAGTTAGACCTTGTATCAAAATGAAGAGGCCCCGAACGTACACTGAATTAGGAAGAGAGTGATTGCTTATCATGTGGTAGGAAGTGTTACTCAATTAACTTTAAATGTTTTCTCATTTAACTTTAACCAGGCCTAACAGAGCCCATTCTCCTCAAAAATAAGGAAACTGAGTCACAAAGGAGACACAATTTGGTCTAAATCGCCTAGCAGTGGAACCAGTGTTTGAGCTCACATGTTTTGACACTCATGCCTTTATCCAGGGAGCTGTAACACCAAGGCATCACCTGGGAGTTAGAAAGGTAGAATGCCAGGTCCTACCTCAGAGCTATTGAATCAGAATCTGCATTTTAGCAAAATCTGCAGGTGTTAAGTTTGAACTTTAGAGTTTGAGAAGTTCTCTTTCATCTCTGGGCAGTAGCCATCTAACCAGGAGTTTAAAACTCATTTTTAAATCAGCAATGTTCAGTGTTATTTTGAGGAAAATTGAGCTTCAGATTCCTCACCTACAGTATGAGAGAGCAAAGTTCTTCCTGATCCATGTAGTTCCATTTTTGGCCACAGAAATATTTTAGTTTTTAGAAATATTTAGTTTTTAGTTCTTAAAAGTAGATAATAGGTTCGGCTAAATAGGAACACATAACTGAAGTAGACATCCTAGAATATCAATTTCATTCCCATGAGGACTGCAATTTTGCAGTAAGGGTCATGCTCATGTCTCATTATTTTTAATGGACCTACCTCAAGGGAAACAATAAGCATGTGATTGCAGCTTCTGTTTAGAAAGTTATAAAGAGAGCTGGTGCTTATTCTTTTAAAAAGATTAAAACAAAGCCTTGAATATAGCTTTGTCAAAGGAAAAATAGAGACCTAGCTATAAGTGGTATTGAACTTAAAATCCAAGTTGCCTCTTAAGAATAGTAAACCCAAGTCACAATCATCTAGATGTGGCTCTAGCATTACAATTTGTGTTTTACCTCTGTTGAGTCATAGGCTCACAATCTTCCCTGAAAAACTCAACTACATCAACCATGAATACCTGTCTGGATCTATCATGAATAACTGGACTCCATCCCATGTTTTATTATTTCCAAATTGCTTGAAAAAATATTACTATATAATATATTATACTATATCATATATTAATATATTAAAATCCATTATATCTGAATAATATATTAGGATACTGTTAATATTAATTACATATTAGTGTATAACATATAATACATATAATGCATTATTATTACATTATTTTCAAGCAGTTTGGAAATAATAATTTCCAAACCTCAGTTTGATGGAACTCACAGCTCAAATATTGAAAATACAAATAGCTCCTTTCAGCTCTCTGATATAGGTTCTTTGGATACCTATTACATGCCATCCAAAATAAAATGACACTAACCCTAAGTATCTTTGGACTCAATACACAAGATCTCACCTTCTCTCCATTGACCCTGTGATTATCACTGGATTCTATATTTTCACTGAAAGTCTTACTTGCTGTACTAATATTCTGTAAAGGATGAGGATCTGGCTTATTTCCTCCTCTACTTTCTCCCCCCCTCTCCAGCCCTGCCACTTTGTTCTCTTCTTTCTCCTCATGCCTTTTTTTCTTCTTTCATGTTCCTTCAGTTCCACAACGCTTCTCACTTTCTTACATCAGCTGCCTCTCATTGACCTCCAAAGTACACATTTCTAAACTAAAAAAAATTGTCAGTTGTGGGGCTTGAACTCTGGGCTGGGGTGCTGTCCTTGCACTCTTCAGCTCAAGGCGAGTACTCTACCACTTGAGCCACAGCACCACTTCTGGTTTTCTAGTGGTTTATTGGAGATAAGAGTCTCACTAACTTTCCTGCCCAGGCTGGCTTTGAATCTGGATCCTCAGATCTCAGCCTCCTGAGTAGCTAGGATTACAGGTGTGAGCCACTGGCACCCGTCCTAAATTTAAAGAGATTTAACTTAGGAACTTAGATTCCTTATATATGTCATGCCTTAAGATGATTCAATCTTCTTCCAAAATCTACCAGCCGCATGCCCATTTTTCATCGAGAAGGAGAAAAGATAGCTCCTCTAAATTTATAGCTCAACATATTTGGAAAGATGTAATGGAAAAAATAGAAAAAAATTATAAGGTGATCAAACTAACACATGGCCCAGAAATAGATGTCCATAAGTTCTAAGGGAATGAGGAATAGAGTATAGGTAATTAGGTGGGCTGAGGTGACTAGCCTGGAGGCTTCCTAGAAGGCAATTGCCAATGAAACCCTTGAGCATCTGAGGCAGATGCTCTTGTTTCAGAGTGGTAAATGCATGCTGGAGCAAAGGAAATTAGGGAATAAGAACTACTGAAAATATGCTCTTCCCCTGTAGCACCTCCTAACATAACCTTTGTCACCTACACATGCTTTAGGCTATAATGACAGTCTTCAAGAGGAAATGAATGTAGATTGCCCACCAGGACAGTACTTCATCCAAGATGGAGATGAAGATGAGGACAAGAAGGCCTGTCAGTTTAAGCGTTCCTTCCTGAAGAACTGCTCTGGTCTGGAGGACCCCACTTTTGGATACTCTACTGGACAGCCTTGCATTCTTCTAAAGATGAACCGGGTATATTAGCTTTTATTATCCAATGATGTTAAGTGGATGGGCTGGGTTAGGAGCACTGCGAAGTCTGCATTTCTTTTGGGCTCTGGTCTTCACACACTACAAGTTTAGCTATTTTAACCAACAGCATCAGAAATGCAAATAATGAGGCAAAGCTCTCAATTCCTTTTTCTCCTTCAATGCTTCCTATTGCCA
The DNA here is from genome assembly GCF_000151885.1 of Dipodomys ordii. Lineage (NCBI taxonomy): Eukaryota > Metazoa > Chordata > Mammalia > Rodentia > Heteromyidae > Dipodomys > Dipodomys ordii. The sequence continues at coordinate 14,129,143 of NW_012267254.1, read as the reverse complement.
TTCTTCTTCCCCATTCCCAAACCTGCCCCTGATGATTCTTACTAAAAATGGGATCCTGGCTGGGCATGTCTGCAACTCCAGCACCAAGGAGGAATCTTGTGCTATTTGGAACAGAGGATTGACATGGGGGAATATGATGGGGACAGTTCTATCATTGTCTCCTGTCATGCCTTACTCATGCTTTATCAGACACACTTCTTGAAACAAGAAACTCTACATCATTAAGGCTATCTTCATGAAATTTCCCCAATGTGTCAGTATCAGACAGAAATATAGCATGTAGTAAATTGGACTGCAGGACTTGGAAGCTGTTTTGCATTTTCTGATGTTTTTAACCATTTCTGAGAGGGCAAAATAGATGAAGTTAATGCCTGAACAGGGATAACTCAAGGAGGGAAGGTTAGAAAAACCTGTTTTTTACTGTGAAGAAAAAGAAAGAAAAAAAACACACTGGTTTTCTTTTGCTAGATTGTAGGCTTTCGTCCTGAGTTTGGAGATCCAGTGAAGGTTTCCTGCAAAGTTCAGGTAAATTGCTTTTGAATAAGCACTGTTGGTATTTCTGTTTCATGTGGAAAGATTCTTTCCAAAAACTTACACATGAAAGAAATCATCCCATTTGAAACTATACTGACTTGTAATGTCTTCAGACCTTCCTCTTTCCAGAAAGCATTCAACCCATGCATGTTTTTGTGTGTGTAGTGGAGGTGGGGTGGGGTCAGTGTGTCACAATTTATACCTATGAAAGCCAAACACTGAACTTCAGCTAGGGGGCCATAGCAGGGAACAGAGATGTGCCAAATCTTTAATTGGGATTCTGTTTACGCTTTTGCTTTTAGCTTTAATTACTTGTTTCTTTGAACTAAACAAACAGTTTTCATTAGAGTCATTAGTCCATTATTTTCAAACTGAATTTCACATTTTGTAGCAATGACCAGTGGCATTGGGTGTTGCAATAACAAATGACTACAAGGGAAGTATAAACAGAACTGCATTAATATGCTAATTAACTGTCCTTGGAGGGGCCATTAACTCCTATCTCATCTGCACCAATTAGCAACTTGTAGCAACAAGCCCTAGATATTGCATTTGTTTCTTAAACAGGCAGTAGTTTCTTCTTGTTCAATAACATCAACTGAACCCCCTAGCCCTGGACAGTTGTCTTACCAATGTAAGAGGCCAGATAATTCCATTGTCAGTGCTAGAAATAAAGCTTAAAACTTTCATTCTCTTGTTGACAGATCATAAAGCAGTATAAAGCAACAATTATTCAAGCAATTGCCCATGTTTAGAAAGTATTTGTTGATCTTATGAGATACTAGTTACTTTGCTAGATATTAGATAAATCTGACTGTCTCTGAAATCAGGGCAAAGAAGTACTGCAGGCACAATGAAGGGTACAACAGGATCACTGAAGAGAGGTAGATCAGTTCCATATGAGGGGTGATGATGCTGAAGATGAGCTTTGAAATGTCAATCAATATTTGCCAGGTGTACAAAGTATATGTGTAAACAGTCAAACAGGTGAGGTGTGACAAACCAAAAGAATTGATTTCACAGGCCATTTGTAAAAGGTAACTTTCATTAGTTATTTTTTTTAGAACAGACAAATATAAATCATAAAAGTCAACTTGATCTTTTTCTTTTTTTTATGATATTGAGATTTAAACTCAAGGTCTCATACTTCCAAAATGGGCACCCTGACCACTGAGCCACATCTCCAGACATGATTTCTGCTGTTTATTTTTGGAATAGAATATTGGGCTTGAGTCTGGGCTGTTCCACCTATATAACGCTAGGACAATAAGCATTGCCCATCACATCCAGCTCTTCTTTGAGAAGGGGTCTCTTAGACTTTTTTTAAAAAAAATCCCAGACTGGGATTACAGTATGTGTCACTGATGCCCACTCTCAATCCAATCTTAAAAATAGCATATATTTTTTCTTTTTCAGTGTTAGGATGTGACTGAGGGCCTCCCATATTAGGCAAATACTCTACCACTGAGTTTCTTCACAACCTTGTCAGTTAGCTATTAGTAAGCTATTCATTTTTCAACATACATTGAGCCTTGGGGAAAGTGAATATAAGAATCTCTGTATATTCTATAATAATCAGTACTAGTCAAACCCACACCCACATGTGGAAATCAAACAAGTAATAGCTAGTATAAATTATTGGAAGCTTAGTTTATAACCAAAAAACTATAGTAACAAAAGTAATCACATGACCCCAGGGAGTAACTGGCTAGCAATAATACACCATTTGGCCACATTAGCCCCTTGACCTCTGTTATTCAGAGCATGTCTAGTATACGAGCAGAATAAGCAGCCCCTAACCTGTCATGATGAGATGAGTGTAACCCTGTTGAACCAATCATCTCCATTACCTGTGTCTCTTGTGATTCCTCTCCTGACACTATCTACTGTAATTGAGAACTATAATGTTGCCAGAGACATAGGCTGTGTGTCTATGCATCAGGGCCCTGTGTATTGAATCCAAATTCTAATAGAACTGAGCCTGCAGTATCCATGTTGTAAAGCAGGATTTAATAAATATGTTCTAATTCATGCATGCCTCAGGTCCAATAAGTCCAGGTGCCAGGCTCACTGTAATTCTTTGGAGAAAGGCTAGAGTATATGAAAAGCCCTTTACAACCTTTCTGCTTGGGTTCACTGGCAGCAAGAAAAGAGCAATACTGAGCACTTTTGACCTTCTCAGCTGAGGCCTTCCATTCAATGTTCTTTGAACTGCAAAACTAAGGCAAAGCCATTCTTTGATTGTTTTTCTTTGGGCACAGGTTAAGGTTTATTTCTGCTCCATTCTGCTTTTTTGGTCTTCCTGGGACATTTGTTTGTGGGCCACAGTGTGATTTCATCTGAGGTCCAAGTTATTTTTGCTCAAAATTCAACTCACTCTGTGACTCAACATACCACATATACCTTTTGCTTACAGAGAGGTGACGAAAATGACATTCGATCCATCAATTACTACCCAGAGTCGGCTTCTTTTGACCTCCGTTACTATCCTTACTATGGTAAACTGACTCATGTAAGTTTTATCCCTTCCTTTTTTCCTGTCACTTTAGGACCTGGGATGCCTGGGATTTATGGAAATTAGGGAGCAGCAGGTAGTAAAGGATAGATTAAAGGGCTCCCTCTACAAATTTATATCACAACTAGATACCTTTCCATATCATAAAGAACTTCATATACCTGGGCACCCATGGCTCATGCCTGTAATTCTAGCTATTCAGGAAGCTGAGATCTGAGGATCACAGTTCAAAGCCACCTCAAGCAGTAAAGACTAGGAGACCCTTATCTCCAATTAACCACCAAGTAGATTGAAGTGGAGCTGTGGGTAAAGTGATATAGTGCTAACCTTGAGCACTAGAGTTCAAGCCCCAAAACTGGTACATACACAGTTTGCTCTAACCTCTATAGTTTTCAAGTGGGAAAATGATGGCTCAGTAAGAGGAAGTGACTTTTCCAAGCTCACGTATGTGGCAAAGCTAGGAGCAGACAAATCAGTACTATTGTGCTTAATCATGCTCAAATAATCACACTTCCTTGTTTCTCCTATTTGAAGCCTTTGAGTCAGGAAGACTAATCTCCACTATAGAGACTTTACAGATACTAGTTTTGGTTTGATTCATGTCTGATATCCAGAAAATTAATCACTTTGAGTCAAAATTGGTTTTCCCCAGAGGACAATCAGACATCTGACAGTGACTTATGAGAGAAATGGTTAATTTCTCCACAGTTTCCCAAGGCAGGAAGAACTTATCAGCTGTTATGGTCATTTGTGACTTGGCAGGATAAGATTTACTCGGTTTCCTTTGTGGAGGTAATGGTATTTTGCTCATTTATAATTCATTATTCTTTCACCTACAGGTTAACTACACCTCGCCCCTGGTTGCAATGCACTTTACTGATGTAGTGAAGAACCAAGTGGTGCCTGTGCAGTGCCAGCTGAAGGGCAAAGGCATCATAAATGATGTCATCAATGATCGTTTTGTGGGTAGAGTAATCTTTACCCTGAACATAGAAACTTAACCACTTCAGAAGTCCACTCCCACCAGTTCTGTTTCTTGTTTTGTTTCTTATTCCTAGTAGCATCTGCATTCTTTTACTTCAATTAGGACACAGTCAGATGGATGTCTAAGGTAGCAGATTATCTTTCCTTGCCTTTGACATGTGTGTGAAGTGATATTGGGACCTGTTTGATTTTCTTTTAAGGTAGTCTTTCTTGATGAAAAATAGATTATATCAATTTCTTTTCCCTTCAGTTGAAACTAAGACCCATTCTTGCTGCTAAAAGTGTCACTGCAGTATACACATAATACCGGATAAAGTCCTTGATAGCCATGGTTAGGAGATAGTCTATGATGCTTAAAAATTCATCATGTTTTCTGATATTTTTTTGGTTTTGACAATGAGATTCCTTCCAACCAGAATAATAATCTCAACTTCTCTTTTTCCTTTTAAAAATTACCTGGCAAGGTCCTTCTTTAGTGATACCCATTCAGACTAATTCAGACTATATCTAAGACCACTTTACTTACAAAACTTTATATTCAGGGGACGTGAGAAACTGGCTGCTTCCCATAGAAAACTAAATATGTTTCAAACCGTAGGTTATTTTCAACTGAGACAGAAGCAGTGCTAAGTGGCTATTGTTTTGGGATAGAGATGAAGAACTTCCATGTAAGTTTTTTTTTGTTCTACAATTGAGGCTCGAATTCATGGCATAGGCACATCCTGTTAGCTTTTTTGCCCAAGACTGTTACTCTACCACTTGAGCCACAGCTCCACTTCCAGCTTTTTGCTGGTTAATTGGAGATAAGAGCCTCATGGACTTTTCTGCCTGGCTTGGCTTTGAAATGTAATCCTCAGATCTCAACCCCCTGAGTAGCTACAATTGTAGGCATGAGCCATCAGTGCCTTGTTTATACAAGTTCTGACAGAGGTGTGTCCCAGTGCAAATGTGGAAAATAATTACATGTGGATGGGATTGGTGGTTGGTTCCTTGCTCCATGGTATTATTGTACCAACTAAAAACTACTCCTGCAAACAAGTTTGCCTCAGCTTCAGGCAGAGGAGAAAATATGAATGAGTTCCATTGGCCAATTCTTGAGCTATTTGCTTGACAATATGATTTTTGACAGTATAATTTTTTGAGACTCTCATAGATGGCTATGTTGACCCCCAGCTGCAGCCTTGACAATTGAAATTAGGGTTTGTCATCTAATACATGGCAAGACAGAAAACTCCTGCCAGGCCACCCTGATGCCAAGGCTCATCGGCCAGTTTTGTTTTTACTTAAAAAACAAGTGACACGAGGCAGATGTTTATTCAGGTTGTGGATCAGCCAAGTTGCTTTATCTTATCTCTGGCCATGTGACCATTGAATTACTTCTTAGCACCTCCACCAGGGGGAAGTCTGGGACAAAGAGAAAAGGCACACATCCATGAAAAGCGTGTCAGGGTTCAAAGCAAGCTTAAATGCCACATAGATGTTCACAGAGTCGATATCCTCTACAGTGTTTACTTTCTCCCTGACAGGGTCCTGGCAGTCTGGTGAAGAAACAAGTGAAAAAATAAGTATGGTATAGCGTGATGAGAGTTATAAACCCAGTATGTGGAAAAGATATGAGAAACAAGAAAGAAAATAGCTATCTCCAATTGAGAATGAAGCCACAATCATGAAACAATCATCTTGTGTTTTGTTATCGGGGATCAGTACATGGAACAAGTATAAAGAACTCAGAAGAATGTCAGGGAGTGATAGGACACTGTGCTAGACAGGTATTCCAGGGACTGAGTTTTATTCAGTAGGTGAAGGGAAGTCTTTGAAGCATTTTAATCAGGGAAGCTCTGCAATTACATTTTCATTTTAGAAAGAGCACTTTGGCAATCATAATGTGAAGGGTGGGTTGGAGACAGAAAAGACTATGGAATGACAAAAAACCACAAGGTTTTTAGCTTGGCTAAAACCAGGGAGATGGTGGATTGTTGATGAAGATGATATAAAAGAAGTAAGTTTGGAAAGGAAGTGGTTGAGATTAGTTTGGACAATTTCAGGGCTTGTGGTTTTTCTGGTCAGACACTGATGTGCAGAATGTAAACATGTAGAGTTGGACAGAAGAAAAGCTGAGAACAAAAGTAACATTTGGTTAAATGGACTCACTTAAGACATTCTAAGATAGTTAATGTTAGGCATTTGATCCAGTTATGTAAATTCACTATACCAATCTAGTCCCTAACATTCTATTTTTCTTTTGACTTTGTGGCAAAATCGACTGCTACTGCTCTTTGGAATCTTCCCAGATACCTTCTAAGTTTTTATCAACAGAGTAAGGGAAGGGTGATCACTTTTAACAAGTGGTAGAAGATATATAGGACAGCGGCTCTATGGAAAACATAAGTAGCAAAGAAACTATTTCTTCTCAACCCATTTCCTTAACGAGTTCAATTTTCAAAACTGTTAAAAAGAAAAAAGTATAAAATGGAAACAACGATTTTAAATCATTTTTAAATGGCCTAAAACAATATAACTCTTAAGATTTAATAGAAAAAGACAATAGAACACTAGCTCTGGAAAAGATATTAGAGAACAGTTAGAGGAAACAACCTGCATTGCATCTGACTCCAGGTCCAGGGCTCTTTCTACTCTGAGCTGCTGTTTACCAGGAAGTACCATCGTTTTAAAAATCAATGGACGATACCCCAAACACTTTGAAACATATGTCAAACGTGAGTTAAAACAGTTGACATTTTACAGGAATTCAACTATTGGTGCTATATTTTGTATATAATACATGATCCTGTTAAATACATTTACTGTTAAGCAAGGAATTATGACTCTTTCATCAGGTAGTATTTCATATTCAATGGAATCTATCATATCCATAGTTTCCAGAAAGTATTGAAGAATACTAACAAAGTTTGGGTTGTTTTTAGGACATGAAAAAGTAACTTCATTATACAGAACTGGATATTATATAGAACTGGATTCACAAATATCTTCATACTAGATTCTGATTTAGCTGTTCAATAAACTTGTAGTTGATTAATTTTGAAAGTCTTCTATACTGTGCTGTACTAGGATTTGATTTGTATACCATCTGCTGCAATTTACTTGGTTTTACTTGATTGTAAATGAGAAATATTACTTCCAAATGCTTTCATGGTTTTGTTCATGCTAGACTTTGGTTATGATTTCTCATCTTCTATACCTCTAAAATCATTATCTTAAAGCTATCTTTTTTGCACCCATTTACTGGGGGAGGTATTCATGTAGAAAATATTTAAAATATTTATGTTGTCTTAGAGGCTTATGAACATAATAAATTAAAATAAGTTTAAATTTATGGTTTCCTCTCTTTGGATTGTGTCACTTATTTTTCCACAGGAATACTGGGAAGATGTGGGTAAAAAACTTATCAATTGATAACTAATTGGTTGAAGAGCTTCATTTTCTTCTCACCTCAACTTATTATTTACTCTTGAAGGTTTCATCCACAAGAGGGTAAAACTAAAAGTTGTTTCATGTCTGGGGATTTTCTTTTTTTGAGTCACCATGTTCCAGTTTCTCGGAAGAGTGCTTCGTCAGAGCAGTTTTGCTTTCTTCATCAAGGTTGAGTCCTAGTATAAATTGTTCTGTTTGTTTGTGCAGGAAATGGACACTTAGAGAGAAACTTTGAGGTAGGGAATGGAACAAAGATCTAAAGAAAAACTCTAAATATGCTTGATGAAAGCCTGCCTAAGTGACTTCAGGGCATATCTGACCACAATCTATCTCTCAGGGTAAATCTCTTGTGGCAACTGCAATTAAAGACAAACATTTCCAGTCCTTTCTTCAACTGAGATGCTAGGCTGCAGCAAAAACCATTCTTCCCTTGGAAGCTGCTCTGGCCTAGGATCTACTAGGGGGGGTATAGTTTGATTTGGGAGTTTCATAATCCCAATATTTCCCCCTATTACTCACTTTCTTCTGTACTGAATTTCCCTTAAATATGTATATGTAATACACTAATTTAATCAAATCACACAGAAGTACAATGTACACTGTTTTTATCTATGCAGAAAATAGAAGTTTCAGTATTTGTGTGTGTGTGTGTGTGTGCATGCGCATGTGTGTTTGTGTTTGGAGCAGTGGATTGGGATATAATAAACAGAAATAAAGGGTAAGGAAAAGGTGTTGAAAGACTCCTTTGCATAGTTTTTTAAGTTGTAGGCTCAAAGGGAAAAAGAAAGATAAAAAATATTCAAGGATATAATAGGCTACCTGTCTTGCAGTTTTCTCTCAAGAACGTACTTCATTACAAGCTTCTGGATAATGACAGCATTAGTCAAGGATAAAAAAAAAAGAAATAAATAAGCACTAGATAATAATTGGAAGAGTGTTTATTTACAAAGTGATTACTTATAAGAGAATGTGTGTAGGGAACCACAAATCTCACAGTTAATACCCATAGTCAATATTGAATTCTTGCTATCACTAAACTCTAAGGTTCTAGGGTCAAAAAGTAGTTGACAGGACCCAGGAATGAGTTATGTATAGTTGGTTGCCTTGAGAGAAGTAGTGTTCTTCTGGAACTATTTACTTCATCAGGTGATCTTGTAGGGAGAGAAAGAAGGGGAACATAAGTTTTCCTCCTAGTAATTCTCCTCAGTCAAACCAAGACCAAAAGTCAGAGGACAAAGAACCCTGTTGATGTGGTTCATAAAGGTCAGAATGAACGTGATATGCAGAAGGGTGCACCAGGAGGTACCTCGTTTGGCAATCAAGTAGAGGGTCTATGAGCAGACTCCTTGGAGATTTTATAACCGTTCTCTGAGCGTACTTGAGTCATGGGGTCAATTTTACCTTTGAACATATTCTGCTCTGTAGCTATGGGGTCAAAAGCATTAAGCTTTACCATTAGAAATTTTTTCTCTACTCATTAGCATTTCAGCATTTTGTCTTCTTTAAATTTTTCTCCCTTAAAACCTTACTGCATTGTTGGTAAGAGTGTAAACTTGTTCAACCACTTTGGAAAGCAGTATGGAGGTTCCTCAAAACATAGAGTTCCCCTATGACCCAGCAATCCCACTTTGGTGCATTTACCCAAATGATCACAAACAAGGCCACACTAAAGCTACCAGCATGACTATGTTTATTGCAGCATTATTTGCCATATCTAAGATATGGAACCAACCCAGATGCCCCTCAGTAGATGAATGGATCAAGAAAATGTGGTATATATACACAATGGGATTCTATGCCTCCATCAGAAAGAATGACATTACCCCACTTATTGGAAAATGGAAAGACTTGGAAACAATTATATTAAGTGAAGTAAGCCAGGCCCAAAGAAACATAGGTCCCATGCTTCCCCTTATTTGCAATAACTAGTATATGTCTGAGTCAAGCAGAAAAGGTCAGATAAGTTGATGTGAGTGGAATGAACCCCAAGATAAGTATTCAAATGTTTCTTTTGTTTTTTTTCCTTTCATGCAATTGTTTCTATCATATTTATAAGATGATTTCTATGTTGCTTTGTATGTCCCTCCCCCACAGTATAACCCATACTTTCACTGTATTTGATGTTGGTAGAGGGGAAGGGAAAAAACAAATCGTTTAACTAGGGATACAGGTGGACTCATTGCAACAATGAGATGTACAAGTTGTTATGTCGAAAAACGAACTTAACAACTTTGGTGGGGGTTGGGGGAGGATTGGGTCGGGGGAAGGGAGGAGTATGGGAAGGGGAAACAACAAGGAGGCAACAATGCTTGATAAGAAATGTACTCATTATCTTGCTCATGTAATTGTAACCCCTCTGTATGGTATTCTCACAATAAAAAAAAAAGAAAAGAAAAGAAAAAGAATGAGGAGAGTAGCTGAGTGCTGGTGGGCCATGCCAGTAATCCTCGATACTCAGGAGGCTGAGATCTGAGGATCACAGTTCAAAGCCATCCCAGGAAGGAAAGTCTGTGAGATTCTTATTTACAATAAACTACTTAGAAAAAGTCAGAAGTGATGCTGTGGCTCATGGGGTAGAGCTCTAGACTTGAGCACAGGAAGACTCAGGGACAATACTCAGGCCCTGAGTTCAAGCCCCAGGACAGCCCCCCCCAAATTAAACACTACTGTCAGACATGTTGGGTCACAGCTTTAATCCCAGCATTTGGGAGGCTGAGGTAGGAAGATTGAGAATTTGAGGCAAGTCTGGGCTACACAGCAAGTTCCTGATCAGCCTGGACTACATGCACAGACCTTGTCTCAAAATTAATTAATTATCAATGAAAAATAAATAAAATAACCATTAAAAGTACAGTTCATCTAGGTGCTGGCAGCTCATGCCTGTAATCCTAACTCCTCAGGAGGAAGAAATATGAGGATCATGGTTTGAAGCCAGCCCTGGTAGGAAAGCCTGGGAGACTATTTTGTCCAATTTACCACTAAGAAACCCAGAAGTGTTAGAACACCAGCCTTGAGAAAAAAAAGCTCAGGGGTGGTGATGAACCCTGAGTTCAAGATCCAGCACTAGCACACACAAAAAAGAACAATTCATCCAATAACTAAATTGGCAAATGAACTGAACCAGCAGTTCTCAAAAGTAGTATAAATGGCCACAAATGCTGAGCATCTTTAGCCATCAGGGAAATATGAACCCACACTATGTTGACATCATCTTACCTAGACAGAATGGCTATCACCAACAAAACAAAAAAACACTTGCTGCCAAGGATGTGGGGGGAAACAACCCTGATACAAGGCTGGTGCGAATGTATTAGTGCAACCATTATGACAATCGGTATAGAAGTTCTACAAAAAACTATAAATAAAACTATCATTTGAGCCATCTATACTACTCGTAAGTATATGCCTAGAGGAATTAAATTCAGCACACAGTAGATATATTTCCATATACATATATATATATTGCCACTCTATCTACCATAGGCAAGTTATAGAATCAGCCTAGATGCTCATCAACAGATGAGTAAAGAAAATATGATGTAGGGGCTGGGAAGGTGGCTCAGTGGTAGAGTGCTTGTCTTGCATGCATGAGGCCCTGGGTTCGATTCCTCAACACCACATAACCAGGAAAAAAAACCCGGAAGTGGCGCTCTGGCTCAAGTGGTAAAGCGCTAGCCTTGAGCTGAAGAGCTGAGGGACAGTGCCCAGGCCCCGAGTTCAGGCCCATGACCGGACCCCCCCCAAAAAAAAGAAAGAAAATATGATGTAGGATTGGGAAGGTGGCTCAGTGGTAGAGCGCTTGCCTTACATGCATGAGGCCCTGGATTCAATTCCTCAGCACCACATAAGCAAGAAAAAAACCGGAAGTGGTGCTGTAGTTCAAGTGGTAGAGCACTAGCCTTGAGCTGAAGAGCTGAGGGACAGTGCCCAGGCCGAGAGTTCAGGCCCCAAGACCGGACCCCAAAAAAAAAGAAAAGAAAAAGAAAATATGATGTATATAAACAAAGGAGTTTTAATATGTAAAACCCAGATTTTAAAAAATGACAAAGAGCCGGGCGCTGGTGGCTCACGCCTGTAATCCTAGCTACTCAGGAGGCTGAGATCTGAGGATCGCGGTTCAAAGCCAGCCCGGGCAGGAAAGACCGTGAGACTCCTATCTCCAACAAACCACCAGAAAATCGGAAGTGGCGCTGAAGCTCAAGTGGTAGAGCGCTCGCCTTGAGCTGGAGAGCTGAGGGACAACGCCCAGGCCCAGAGTTCAAGCCCCACGACCGACCAAAAAAAAAATGACAAAGGTGGCTGGGAAGGTGGCTCAGTGGTAGAGCACTTGCCTTGCATGCATGAGGCCCTGGGTTCAATTCCCCGGCACCACATAAGCAAAAAGGAAAAAAGCCGGAAGTGGTGCTGTGACTCAAGTGGTAGAGTGCTAGCCTTGAGCTGAAGAGCTGAGGGACAGCGCCCAGGCCCAGAGTTCAGGCCCAGGACCGGACACCCAAAAAAATGCATTAAAAAAATGACAAGGGTTAAACAAATGCAGCAGTGGTATCATTAGATATTATGCTGAAAATGAAATATACAACTTGTGAGTGGGGATGGGAGGGAAAACTAGGAGAAAGTGAGGGAAGGGGTAACATTATCAAAAACAAATGTACTCAGAACTGGGCTCTGGTGGTATATGCCTATAATTCTAGCTACTCGGGAGGCTGAGACTTGACTGTGATTCAAAGCCAGCTGGTGAAAGAAAATCCTTGAGATTCTCATCTCCAATTAACCAGCAGAAAACCAGAAGTAGTGCTATGGCCCAAAGTCGTAGAGTGCTAGCTTTGAACAGAAAAGCTCAGGCACAGTGCCCAGGCACTTAAACGTGAGTTTAAGCCCCCCAAATGAGTAAAACAGAAAAGAAAAAAAAATTACTCAGTACTTGACTTATGTAACTGTAACCCCTGTGTACATCTCCTTTATAATAACAATAAAAATCTGAAACAAATATGAAAATTACAAAAAATAAAAATAAAATAACATGAGAGTAGACTATTTGGAAAGAGGAAGGTGCCAGGGAGGTATAGGTTGTATACAAGAGTAATAAGGGCATACAATTAAAGTACATATTTGTTGGTTGGTTGTAGGTTGTTTTTTTTTGCCAGTCCTGCACCTTGAACTCTGGGCCTGCGCGCTGTCCTTAAGCTCTTTTTGTTCAAGGATAGCACTCTCCCACTTCTGCCTTTTTCTGTGATTGATTGAAAGTAAGAGTATCATAGATTTCCTTGCCTGGAGTGGGTTTGAACCTCAATCCTAAGATCTCAGCCTTCTGAGTACCTAGGATTACAGGTGTGAGTCACTAGTGCCTGGCTTAAAGTACATGTTTTTAATCAGTGTTCATTATATGTGTATATGGCAAGAGCACAATACAACCTCATTATTCTGTACAATTTATATATGCTGATTTAAAAGTAAAATAAAAGAAACTAAGACAGGATAAAAATGTCAAGACAGAATGCAAGAACAATATATACAACATATCACATATGAAAGGCTATATGAAGACTAATTTTCACTAGCTTTTTACTGAAAAAGAGACTGCTGGCAACCTTTGTAATTTACACTAGAGGTTTGGAGTTGTAAACCAGAGTGCAGCAGATTGAATGATGAAAGGAGCACAATGATGTGGACATAACTTAGATTATTCTCTAATGAGAAGAGAGAAAGGATGGTGTGAACAAGGACAGGGCATAGGGTAAAGGAATTTCAAGTATGGAAGGAACTTGTATGGGAAAAAAATATCTCGGAGTATAGGAGATGGGGGAGATGCAGGAAAGATAGGGTTAATAAGCTGTACTAAAACTGCTGAGGAGATTCAGGAGTAGTGTTCTATACCTCTAATCCCAGCACTGGCAAGGCTGAGGGAAAAGGATCAAGAGTTCAAGACCAATTTGGGCTATATAGAAATTTCTAGGCCAGCCTGAGTTACATTGGAAGATCTTGTATTAATTAATTAATTAAATGGCAGCTAGAAGATATTGGCGTTTAGAGTGTGGACAGAGAGGAAGCCGAGGGACTTAATACCTCAATAACTTGAGTTTTCCTGAGTATCAGGGCTGCAAGATCATTTGCTTAATACCAGGAAGGAACTGTGCAGAAAGCTTTTGACTGTACAGAAGAAGGCTGATAGAGCAAATGAAAGTTATAGAAAAAGGAACTGAGTCCAAAAGGGTTGCCCCATGCATTTGTCTATTGATTAGAAATTCATCTGAAATGCTGGATGCTAGTGGCTCATGACTGTAATCCTACTGACTCCGAAGGCTGAGATTGGATAATCATGGTTGGAATCCAACCCCAGACAGAAAAGTCATTAAGATTCCATTTCCAATCAACCAGCAAAAAAGCTGGACTGGAGTGAGGCTCAAGTGGTAAGGAAGCCCATTGAGAGTACAAGGTCCTGAGTTCAATCCCTGATACTGGTAAATGGGAAGGAAGGAAGAAAGGAAGGAAAGAAAGAAAAGAAAAGTAATGAAAAATAAAAGAATAAGAAATTTTATATGAAAACTGGATATGATGGTATATGCCTGTAATCCTAGCAGTATGGAGGCTGAGATAGGAATATCTTGGGTTCAAAGTGAGTGTGGGATAGATAAGGAGTTCCAGGTCAGCCTTGGACATGTATTTGTAATAAACTGTGTCAAAACACTACCATCTGGGTACAGTGGCTCATGACTATACTCATATCTACTCAGGAGGCTAAGACCCAGAGGATCTTTGAAGTCAGTCTGGGCAAAATAAATAAATAAATACCATAAAAACAAACAAAAGCAATAACCATGAGATTTCATCTCTAAAATCACCAGCAAAAGGCTGGGCTGGAGCCATGACTCAAATGTTACAGTGCCAGTTGAGTAAACCAGGTTCCAGTGGCTCATGTTTATAATCATTGCTACTCAAGGTGTTGAGATCTAAGTTCACAGTTCAAAGCTAGCCTGGGCAGAAAAGTCAGTGAGAGTCTTATCTCTAACCAGCAAAAATTCAGAAGTGGAGAAGTGGCTCAAGTGATAGAAAGCCAGTCTTAAGAGGAAAAAGCTATCTGGGAAATCATGGTTCATGCCTGAAATCCTGGCTACTCAGGAGGCTGGGTTCTGAGGACAGAGGTTCAAAGCCAGCCCTGGCAGCAAAGTCTGTGAGATTCTTATCTCCAATTAACCCCCAGAACACCAGAAATGGCCTTGTGGCTCAAAGTGGTAGATTGCTAGCCTTGAGCAAAAGAGCTCAGGGGCAGCAACCAGGCCCTGCGTTCAAGCCCCATGACCAAAAAAAAAAAAAAAAAAAAGCTAACCAAAACTCAGAAGCCCTGAATTAAAGCCCCAGCATCAGCACCAAAATAAAAATAAAACATAGAAACGAAAAAAGGGGAGAATGCATGTCATGTGGCTAGGTATTGTCTTTCAAAAGCTCTTACAAGAGTCTGTCCATACAATGTGTTAAATGTATGATCATGTCTTCTGCAAATATGGATCATGTCACTTCTTCCCTCCATATATGAATCCCTATTATTTCTTTCTCCTGCTTTATTCGACTGTCTAGGAATTCTAGTACCATACTAACTAAAAGTGAAAATGAAGACTGTTTATTAACAACAGAAAAAAATAAAGGATTATTCTGATCAAAATAGAATATGTGTGGGCTGGGAAGGTGGCTCAGTGGTAGAGTGCTTGCCTTGCATGCCTGAGGCCCTGGGTTCGATTCCTCAGCACCACATAAGCAGAAAAAAAAAA
>NW_012267254.1:14107987-14109127 GCF_000151885.1 Dipodomys ordii | reverse complement strand
GGTATAACTTCAATGTTTCTGAATTTAGACCAGTTTGCTTTGTGGCCTAAAATGTGGTCTATTTTAGAAAACGTTCCATGTGCTGCTGAGAAAAACGTGTATTCTGATGCTGCTGGGTGAAATGTTCGGTAGATGTCTGTTAAGTCTAGTTGATCTATGCAGCTGTTTAGTTCTGCGGTTTCTCTGTTGAGTTTTTGGCAAGTTGATCTATCTAGTGGGGAAGGGTGTGTGAAAATCCCCAACAATTAATGTCTTTGGATCTATATGGGATTTGAGGGAAAGTAGTGTTTCTTGGATAAGTTTGGGTGCTCTGTTGTTTGGCGAATAGATATTTAGAATTGTAATGTCCTCCTGAAGAAGAGATCCCTTAATTAGTATGTAGCGACCTTCTTTATCTCTTCTTACGAATTTTAATTTGAAGTCTATTTTATCTGATATTAGGATTGCAACTCCCGCCTGTTTATGGGGCCCTTTGCTTGGTAGATTTTGTTCCAGCCCTTAACATTGAAAATGTGTTTGTTTTTATGGGCAAGATGTGACTACTGAAGCCAGCAGATAGAAGGATCTTGCTTTTTAATCCAACTAGCCAGTCTATGTCGCTTAATTGGAGAGTTAAGGCCATTAATGTTGAGAGATAGGACTGAGAAGTATTTGGGAGTTCCTGCCATTTAATCCACCTTCTTGGGCAGCCTCCTAATATTCTTAAGATAAGACATGAAGACAGCTATAGTCAATCTATGTATTTCATAGTTTTAAAACATTTAACTTTTTTGTTCCTTTGAAATTATCTTTTTTTGTGAACATACTTTACAGAGGGGTTACAATTACATGGGCAGGATAATGCATACATTTCTTATCAAGCATTGCAGCCTCCTCATTCGTTTACCCTTCACATCGCTTCCCAGCCTCCTCTCCCAACCCCCCATCCAATCCTCCCTCCCCTCACCAACGTTGTAAAGCTTATTTTCGACATGACAAATTGTTGCAACAGGTCCACCTGTATCCTTAAACGACTTGTTTTTCCCCATCTCCTCCACAAGTTATACTGACATCAAATATAGTGAAAGGAGGGGTTATACTGTGGGGGAGGGACATACAAAGCAACAAAGAGATAATCTTATGAATGCCTTAGAAACAAAT
>NW_012267254.1:14096153-14107937 GCF_000151885.1 Dipodomys ordii | reverse complement strand
CTGGGAAGGTGGCTCAGTGGTAGAGTGCTTGCCTTGCATGCCTGAGGCCCTGGGTTCGATTCCTCAGCACCACATAAGCAGAAAAAAAAAAGCCGGAAGTGGCGCTGGAAGTGATAGAGTACTCGCTTTGAGCTGGAAGAGCTGAGGGACAGCGCCCAGGCCCAGAGTTCGGGCCTCACAACCGGACCCCTCCCCCCCCAAAATAGAATATGTGTACATCTGAATTTCCATAGTAAAACCCCATGGCACAACATGCACTAAAAAAACAAAAAGTGATAGGAAAGTGAATCCAGCTCTGTTGGAACTAGTCGGTACCAGCAGGAAGAAAGTGAAAAAGTGAGTGAAGAAGCAGAAAGAGTGAGGATGAAGACGCTCAAGGTGTTTTGTATGAAAATATAAAAATGAGGGGTTGGAGGTGTGGCTTAGGTGGTAGAGAACCAGCCAATGAGAGAAAGCGTCAGATACTGAGTTTGAGTACTAGTCTTGGGGGAAAAATGTAACCAGTTGAAATTGCTCTGGAAGGTGTGAGGGGGAAGTTTGCTGTGGGTGCAGGGTATACAAGAGGAGCCATAGGAGCTCTTTGGGGATATTTTGATCCCAGCATATCTTAAGGCAGTACTTACATATCCAGCCCACATCTGTGACGTGCCAATTGGTAACCAATTGGTTACCGTTGCCAAGGTAAGACTTGTCGCGTGGACCTGCTGGCTTGTGATCTTCAGCCTTAACCAGGATTTGAGAGGTAGACATTTGGCAGCTCAGCTAACTAGGCTGTGGCAGTCATGGCGATCGATTTTGGAGATCCCAAGAGTGGCTTCCGCCATAGTGAGGTGATCACTTTCATTAATGAGGAGGTTCTGGGTAATGGGGGTGGGCCAGACTTCTATCTTACTTTCCGCTCGCGATCCTGGAATGACATTGAAGACGGCCTGAAGTCTGTGGTGGCGGACTCGCAGGTCCCTCGAACCATTAAGAGGGCTTGTGCCTGGAGCGCGCTGGCCCTGGGGGTTCGAATGGCAGCGAAGCAGCGAGAGCGGCTGGCGCGTCGCATTCGGCGGCTGCAGGAGCAGGTGGACCAGCGTGAGGAGAACACCTGGGCTCTGGCCTCTGAGCTGGAGCTCCTGCGCCAGGAGCGAGAGGAAGTGGTCTCTCGCTTGCGGAATGCCAGAGACAACCTGCAGCAAACACTCCGCGAGCAAAAACACTTGCGCCAGAAGCTTTTTCATTTCGATCTGTCCCAGCAAGCTGTCGCTGGATTGCAAGATGAGAGGCGTCAGACCGAGGCGTGGGTGCAGACTCCACAGAAGGGAACATCACAAGTGTCCCGCATGGCATCCAAAACAGGTATAGTAAGACAGGCTCCCTTCTCTCCCCTAGCCCCAAGTTCCTGGATCCAGGGTTTTCAGTACCATTCCCCACACTCTTCCCAATATCAATAGCATGCCCATCCAACCCACCTCCCTCACGGTCATCTTAGTATGGGCAGTGGAAGCTTCTTCCCACCCTAGATCCTTAGCCTGCAGTCAACTGCAGTAGGGACTGGGGAGGATAGCCCAGTGGTGGGACTAGAGGAGCCTTGGGAGAAGACCCAGTGAGGCCTTAGGGCATAGGCCCCCTAACTGACAACAACACAAAAGCAGAAGGGAAGTCATATGGTGCCCCACATCAGAATGACGCCCTTTGAAATATCCCCTATGGATACCATACTTTCTTGAGACATTTGTTTATGCATGCATATGACCTGTATGTGTTTACTTATACATTTAGAGTCTAGTTCCAGCTATCACAAATGAGAGAAAACATGTTCCAATTGTCTCTCTGAGCCTGACTTCACATAATTTTCCCTAAGTCCATCCATTTGCCTCAAACGAAACATTATTCTTCCTGATACATGCGCAGAATTCCATTGTATATATGTACCACATTTTCTTGATCCACTCACCTGGTATAGGACCTCTGGGCTGTTTCCATAACTTGGTTATCATAATTAGTGGAATGGTAAACATGGATGTGCAATATCTTTACTGTATCCTACCTTATAAAGTTCTAGGGAGATGTTCAAGGGTGGTATTGCTGGATCATAAGGTACGTCTATGTTTAATGTTATGAGGAATCTTTAAATCGCCTTCCAGAGTGATTGCACTGGTTAATATTCTCACCAACAGGATAATAGGGCTCCTTTACTCCCCCTTGCAACACACATGGGCTCCAGCATTGGTTATCGCTAGTGTTTTTGATGATGGCCAGTCTTACTGGGGTGAGATGGACTCTCAATATTGCTTTGATTTGCATTTCCTTTATAGCTAGGGATGTTGAACATTTCTTCATGTGTTTGTTGGCTATTCTTACTTCTGAGAAGTCTTAGTTCCTTTGCCTATTTAGTAATGTGGTTATTGACTTGCCAGGGGCAGGAGGGAGTTTCTTGAGCTCCTGACTATTAGGTTTTTATCAGATGCATAGCTGGTAAAGAGCTCCCCAATCTGTAGGCTTTCTTTTATCTTACTAAGCATATGCTCTTAGCTGTGCAGAAACTTTTTAGTTTGATGTAATCCCATTCGTCAATTCTCCAATTTGCTGAACCCCTGGAACTCTACTCAGCAAGTTCCTGCCTATGCCAAGAAATTCTAATGTTTCTCTTACTCCTTCCTGTAGTACTTTCCAGGTTTCATGTCTGTTGTTAAGGTTTTGGATCCATTTTTAGTTGCTGTTAGTGCAAGGAGATTGACAAGAATCCAATTTCAGTCTTCTATCTATGGATATCCAGTCTTCCCAACATTTGTTGAAAAGCCTATCTTTTTTCCAATATATATTTCTGACTCTATCAAATATCAGCTGGAAGTAAGTATATGGATTTATTTCTAGGTCTTTCAGTCCATTCCATTGGTCTTCAGGTCTGTTTTTATCTCAGTACCAACCTGTTCTTTGTTAGTACAGCATTTAGGTCCAACATTGCATTTTTTTGCCCAGACTTACTTCACCTATTTGGGGTCTTTGGTGGTTCCATAGGGGATTTTGGATTGTTTTCTCTATCTTGGTGAGGAATGACATTGGGATTTAGATGGATATTGCCTTGAATTTGTAGATCACCTTTCCCAGTATAGCCATTTTCACATGATTAATTTCACTAATCCATGAACATGGGAGGTCTTTCAACTTCTTTGTTTCTTTCCTTACAGTTTAATAGTTTTTATTTTATAGATCCTTCACTTCCTTGGTTAAGTTTATTCCTAGATTTTTAAGGCTATTGCAAATGGACTTGTTTCTGATTTCCTTTTCTATCTGTACATTGTTGGTATATGGAAAAGCTACTAGTTTTCATGGGTTAATTTTGTATATTGCTACTTTGCCAAAATCTTTGATTAGCTCTAGAAGTTTGGGAGTGGAGTCTCTAGGGTCTTTTAGACATAGGATCATGTCATCTGCAAATAGGAACAGTTTGACTTCCTTCACTGTCCCCTTTATGCTTTTCTCTTGCCTGATTATTCTGGCTACAAATTCTAGTACTATACTGAAATGTGTTCAGAAAACGGACATCCTTGTCTTGTTCCTCATTTTTGAGGAAATAGTTTTAGTTTTCCACCATTAAATATAAGGTTGGCTCTAGGTTTGTCATAAACAGCCTATATTATGTTGAGGAATGTTCTGTGTATTCAGAAGTTTCTCCAGAGCTTTTATCATAAAAAGATGTTGGATCATATCAAAGGGTGTTTCTGCATTTTTGTTTCTGTTAATGCATTGCATTTATTGATTTACATGTATTAAACCAACCT
The DNA here is from genome assembly GCF_000151885.1 of Dipodomys ordii. Lineage (NCBI taxonomy): Eukaryota > Metazoa > Chordata > Mammalia > Rodentia > Heteromyidae > Dipodomys > Dipodomys ordii. The sequence goes on along the minus strand of NW_012267254.1, from coordinate 14,104,167 downwards.
TGCATACCTGGGATGACTCACACTTGATCATAATGTATGAGTTTTTTTTATTAGTTGTTGAATTTGTTTGGCCAGAATTTTATTAAGAAGTTCCACATCTGCACTCATAAGAAATAGTGGCCTATAGTTCTTTTGTTTTTGGTGAAGTCTCTGTCTGGTTTCAGATAAGTGTAACACTGGCTTCATAGAATTAATTTGGTAGTGATCTCTCCCTTTCTATTTCATGGGAGAGTTGGAAGAGTGTTGGTGTTAGTTTTGCTTTAAAGGTCTTATAGAATTTAGCTTTGAAACCATCATGATCTGGACTTTTCTTTGTTGAGAGGTCTTTTATTGCCATTTCATTACTCATTATGGATTTGTTTAAATGGTTTATGTCCTCTTGGCTCAGTTTTGGTATGATGATGTTATCTAAGAATGCATCTATTTATGCCAGATCTTCCACAGTTTGTTGGTGTAAAGGTTTAAAAAGTATTTCCTTATAATAGTTCAAAGTTTTATTCAAATCTGTTTTGATATCCTCTTTCATATCTGATTTTTTTAATAACAGCAAAAATGCATAGCCTTGAATGTCCTACTGCTGTTGTTTCCATATCTCCAGGTAGGCTTTTGGATGGTTATTTTTGAGATTAACTGTCATGAACTTTTCTGTCCATGCTGGCGTCAAAATTACATCTTCTTCATCATAGCCTTTTTTGGGAGGAGAGGAGTACTGGTCCTGCGGCTCGAACTCAGGGCCTGGGCATTGTCCCTGAGCTTTTTTGCTCAAGGCTAACACTCTACCCCTTGAGCCACAACTCCACTTCTGGCTTTTATTGGAGATAAGAGTCTCACAGACTTTCCCATTTGAGCTGGCTTTTAACTGCAATCATCAGATCTCAGCCTCCTATGTAGCTAGGATTACAGGCAGGAACCACCAACACCTGGTTCCAGAGGCCCCTTTCTAGTTTTTTTTTAAACACTTTGATTTGCATCATAGAATATTTTAAAACCCATCAATCAAAATTTTTATCTCACCATCAAACAATAACATTATTTTCTTGTTTTGTTTTATAGTGGTAGGGATTGAGTCCAGGACCTTGTGCATGGTAGGTAGGCAAGTACTCTATCACTGAGCTACCTCCTCAGTGCACAATAATTATTCTAATACATTAATATATTTCCACATATGAGGCTGGAGGTTTGGCTCAAGTGGTAGAACACTTACCTGGAGAGTACAATACCCATGTTCAAACCCTAGTACCACTGAAAAAGAAAAAGAAAAATTAAAAATATACTTTAGATTATACTGAATTTTAATTTAGCAAAAGCTGATCAAGAGCATGATGTATGAACAAGAACATGAGTTAAAAATATGTATTTCAGTACAAGACACTATGTTGAAAATGAACTTTATAACTTTGGGGGCGGGGAGGAGTTGGGGAGGTGGGGAGGAAAGGGATGGTAGAGGAATAACAAATGAGGAGCTAACAATGCTCAATAGGAAATGTACTCATTACCTTACTCATGTAACTTTAACCCCTCTGTACAGTATTTTTACAATAAAAACATTAAAAATAAGTATTTCATATTTGGAGGGTTTTTTTAATGTTTCATGTGTGTATATATATGTATGTAATTTGCAGTCATTTAAAAAGAGTCTGTTGACTATACCAAAGGGAAAATTTCTCTAACTGAACTTATAGTTGGTCAACTTTCTGATTAAGCTGATATTTAAAAATTTTGTTCTCCTTTGTGCACTCTTCTTCATCTTTCACAACACTAGGTTTCTGCCTGGGAATAATTATACTTTTATGTTTTGGCAATATTAAGATTTGATTAAAAATATTTTTTCTTGAGCCATGTACCAGTGGCTCATGCCTGTAATTCTAGCTGCTCAGGAGACTGACATCTGAGAATCATAATTCAGAAATAACTTGGGCAGGAAAGTTTATGAACTCTTATCTCCAATTAATCATCAGAAGAAATACCAAAAGTGGAGTTGTGGCTCAACTGATAAAGCACGAACCTAGAAAATGTGAAGACCTCAATTCATAATCTTTTTATTATAGTACTGGGAATTGAACTCAAGGCCTTGAGCTTCTAAGCAAACGGTGTACCACTTGAGCCACACCCTAGTCTGGTACTGGAGTTATAACTCAGGGACTCACAGCTGGTATTCTCCACTTGAGCCATGCCCCCAACCTAATTATGCTTTTAGAACATAAGATGCATTATATTCTAGACACACTGCTTTTTCCTTGAAAATGCTGGTATTATACTGTAAACTATAATAGCATTCATATTTGTCTTTTGATTTATGTTTATAACTATATTCATAGAGTCTCCTACTCTTTGTGTCTCTAAACTCCAGGAACTTCATGTAAAGCCGAAGAAGTTCCAGCCCCCACCAGATGAATCTTCATGAGATGCCCCTCTGGCTCTTAGCAGTTCAAGAAAACCTCAACTGCTATAGCTACAGAGTTCAAAGGAATCAGGCAGATGTTTTGTCACATTATGTTGCAACAAGGGAGAACATACACATTTTGTTAGAATTTAATTCTGTTAGAGAGAAGGGAATGATATCAAAGAGTTCAAAGGGGCTGGGAAAACAGCATTAAATTTTAGAGATCATATCAAATATGTTGGATTTTATTTGTTTATTGACTAGATGGTATTATCTGATGTACATATTATGATCCATTTGGGTGAGATTGGTTAAATGACAGGAGAGACAAAGAACAGGAGAGAATCTCTTTTGAGTTAATATGTGCAGAGACTGTTCACTTTGCCTTGCATACAGCGAAACCTTGGGAAAAATCAATTGAAATCATATTCAGATCTTTTTTTATAGTTCTGGGAGTGACACAAAAGAGACTTTCAAGAAAGGTCTTCAGTGTCCAGACTGTTCCTCTTCTTAGCATAGATCATAAAAATGCATACAAGGCAATATTCCTGACTTATCCACCAGCCTGCCTCAGAGACCATTGGGTTGCCTTTTATTGTTTGTCTTTAGTTTCATGGTGGGTAGTCAGGAAGATAGCTAAGTCTCAAGAGAGGAAATTGGCAAAAATTTGGAGAAGTTCCCCCCAAATCTCTACCAGCAGCCTTCTGCTGTGCCTCAAACACCAAAACACCTAAGGCAAAATGAGAACAACAGCACATTTTCATCCTTACTTTCAACATTTTGTCTAATTCTTAGCTTACGCTAACCTCTTTGTTTTCCCTGAAATGGGACAATCCTGCTCTCCACTGGGTTGTTGTCTTGAACAAAGATTGTGCCTAGATAAAGTCGTCTATGCATACTCCTGCCCTCAACCGGGGCTATCCCCATCCTATATGTCTTCCACTGTTATTTGCCGGCTCTTTGCTATCCCAAGGCAACTGATGCAAGGCAAGGAGGAACCAGAGAGTGTGAGGGGTGTGAGTTAGATGATATCAAAGAATTTCAACTGGAATTGAAAGTGACTTTGAGTTCCCTTTTGGGATTCTGCCCAGTTCACCAAGATGCACTTATGGTTGTTCTGATGTTTACTAGTAATAAAGAATGTAAACTTGCCCCTATGTGCCTTTTGTGTATTGTATATCTTGAGACAGGTTTGCTCAGAGGTGCCAGCTCATATTCTCATCTTCCCTCTATACATTTAAGGCAAGGGACAATTCAATCTAACTTACTGTTAACAGGCCTCTCCACTTCCTGTGCATTACTGAAAAATTGGAAGTACCTCTATTGGATATTTGATCCATCACATTTCCCCCTGCTACCCTCACCATACAAATCCACATGGTCCCTTGCAGGTGGGCATGGCTGCTGCTCCAGCACTACTGAGGCAGAGGGGTTGAGGATAGAGCACAGTTGGGAAGGTGGGAAAGGAATGGAAAAATGGAGTGGGTGTTTTTGCTGAGGCTTGAGCTCTGATTCCTGGGGTCCAGCCTCCCTTTATATGCCAAAAAATAATTTCCCTGAAATCTTCCTGAGATTCCCCAATTGGTAATTAACTTCTTTGTTGCCCTCTGAAGGCACTTTCTGGTCACAAGACAAATATTCCATGGTAGAGCACCAACTATGAACAAATACTCCGTGGAGTGAAATGAATAAAGCCTGCTGGATAAGGGTCAGGAATGAGGCCAAAGAACAAAAGAGACCCTGTGCCACCAGCTTTCTCATATCCCATAGATATATAATTATTGGGATGGCCCTGGATATTTGAGAGGGAAGCACTGGAGAGGAAATGTCTGTCAAGGTCTTTATACCCAATGATAAGTTGTCTGTTTGGGAGCAGATTTTGTACTATTGTTGTACATACTGATAACCCTTAGAATTTGGGAAGATGGGATATATAAAATCTGGCGTATTGTAGTACATTTTAATGGGATTTTCAAATTGTAGTTTCTGGACCAACAGCATCAGAAATACCTGGGAACCTTTATGAATGCAAATTCTCAGCCTTCACTTCAGAACTCTCTACAAATTCTGAAAACGGGAACTTGTAGATGTTTCTGACACACGCTGAAATTTGAGAACCTTTCTTTTAATAGTGCAATGTCAACAAATCACTCTAGGTCTATCTCCTCATGTTGTGTTCACTTGGGGGTTCACAATTGCACTCCGGTGTCCATTGAAATATCTGAAGGTCTAGGCATAGTTTTTATGTAGCTAAATATGATAAACCCAATTATTTCAAGGCTGAGGGTTTTTCTTTCCAAACAACCAGCCTGAAATTTATGGTTAAAATCTTTTTAAGTTGGCTCTCAATTCTCCATTCTGGGCTGTTCACATACAGTTAAAGGCAGTTGGAGAAGCCTGACTTTTGAAGCTAGAAAACAGATCTGCTGCTCACTATCTTTGTGAAGTCAAACAAGCTACTGACTTTTGCCAAGCTTACAAAAGTGTTTACTCCTTTCCCTACCTCATCTGAAATGATGGAGTAATGGTATAAGAGATAGCCAACTGAGAATCTGTGTAGAGTACACTCTATGTGAAACTTTTCAGCAACTATCCTATTATTGACCGGTTGCAGGTTGTTGTACCCCAACATTTCTCATGCTGGAGGCTTGTTCCCTGGGATGGCAGTGTTGGGTGACAGTGTGACCTTTAAAGAGATGATGTGTAGCCTGGTGCCAGTGGCTCTTGCCTGTGATCCGAGCTATTTGGGAGGTTGAGACCTGGAGGATCTTGGTTCAAAGCTAGCCGAGGCAAAAAGAGACTCCGTCTCTTGAGTCAAAAGCAAGAATGAAGTTGTGGTTCAAGTGGTAGAGCAGCAGCCATGAGCAAGAAGCCACACCTCTGTGTTCAAGCCCTAGTATATGAGAGAGAGAGAGAAAAAAAAATATTGGATCCTAGAGGAAAGGGAGGCCTTTAGGCCTTTGGGAGTCATGCCAATTGCAAAAGGGAATACTGATCTAGTGTAAGTTCTTAGAAGTTACAAAAGCCTGAGTCTTACTCCTGAGTCACACTTTGCCTTTCTGTTTCAAGATGTGATTTCTTCACCTCACACATACCCTTCCATGTGATGAAATTTAACAGACTTGAGCAGATGACATTGCCATACCACTGAACATCTAAAATGGATATCTAAATAAATGTTTCTTTATAAAGCTATACTGCCTCAGTGATTGCCACAGCTATATAACAGGAGTATGAAAAATACTGTTAGCTGGGTGCTGGTGGCTCACACTTGTAATCCTAGCTATTCAGGGGGCTGAGCTCTGAGGGCCACGGTTCAAAGCCAGCCTGGGCAGGAAAGTCCAGAGACTTTTTTTTGTTGATTGTGGGGCTTGAACTCAGGATCTGGGTGCTGTCCCTGGGCCTCTTTGTGGTCAAGGCTAGCACTCTACCACTTGAGTCACAGTGCCACTTACAGTTTGTGAGTGGTTTATTGAAGAGTCTCATTGGGGACTTTTCTGCCTGGGCTGGCTTCAAATCAAGATCTTCAAATCACAGCCTTCTGAGTAGCTAGGATTACAGCGCCAGCCTAGTTCAGAGACATCTTCAATTAACCACCAAAAAGCTGCAAATGGAGCTGTTGCTGAAGTGGTAGAACCCTAGCTTGAGCACAAAACCTCAGGGATAGTACCCAGGCTCTGAGTTCAAGCCATAGCACATAAAAATACTCCTATTAATAGTTCTTTAAGGAAGAGATTTTATTCTACTGTGCAGATGTGCATCTCATTTACCCAAAGACATTCAATTGGGAGTTGGTGAAACCTAGGTTCAAAACCCAACTTATGTGGTACCAAACTCCTCCTTCTTTCTCGTTATCTTTTTACACTTACCAATTAATAGCAGCTAGCAGGGTCTACCAATAATTTGACCCATAGCATTGATAACGGAGGACACTGAGTCATAGAATTAGGCTGGTGGAGAAGGAAGTGTGTGGAGGTGGTAAAAGTTGGGGTTAGTTGTAGGTGTTGGTGCTTGAAAAGGAGGTGGGTAGCAGGAGCAGACTGGGGATGAGCCTCCTAGAAATGTTGCCTGATGAACCTTCAGAGACAGAGATGCAGCATAAAGTAGCATGTGGTGGTTGACATGTTCTACCTCCATAGAAGCGTTGACCATCAACAACGCTTTCACACCCATTCATCTCATTCATCCCATGTACTGACTCTGATCTGCCCCCTTCCTGAGAGAACCTATAGAACATTGTAGTGATAAGAATCACTTCTTCCACATCACCAGACGAAACAATGGATAAGAGTCAAGTATGCCTCTGCATCCTTTATGGGAAGGGGAGTATGCAAGCTAAGGACCAAGAGGCTGGACTAATGTAAAATAAAGGGAATTCTATTGATAAGAACATGTTTCAAAATTGAAGCCAGCCTGGGCAGGAAAGTCTGTAAAACTTATCCAGTTTGAAAGATGTCTTGTTTTAAATATCTCTATTAAGAAGAAACATTTCTTTTTTAAAATACTTTTTTATTGTAAAAGTAGTGTACAGAGGGGTTCCAGTTTCATGAGTAAGGTAATGAGCACATTTTCTTTGGAGCATTGTTACCTCCTCCTTTGTTTTTCCCCTACCATCCCTCCCTCCCCACTTCCCCAACTCCTCCGTCCCTCCCACTCAAAAGTTGTAAAGTTCATTTTCAATGTAGTATCTTGTACATTTCAATGTTACAATGGGTCATTTCTTTCAAGTTCCTTATCCACTTGCATTTCTTCTCTTGACTCACCTATTCATGTCTTTGATCCAGTCTCTCATGGAATATTCATATCTTTTGTTGACAATTGATAGTAAGTTTATTTTCCTAACATTTTGTCATCGTTAACAAATACTTTTCCACTTACCTTTAAATTTGTATCTAATACCATTTTTTGGGGGGTCCAGTTGTGGGGCCTGAACTCCGGGCCTGAGTGCTGTCCCTCAGCTCTTCAGCTCAAGGCTAGCACTCTACCACTTGAGCCACAGCTCCACTTCCGGCTTTTTTTTTCTTTTTGCTTATATGGTGCTGAGGAATCAAACCCATGGCCTCAGGCACGCAAGGCAAGTGCTCTACCACTGAGCCACCTTCCCAGCCCCTCTAATACCATTTTAATGATCAGAATATTGAAAATTATTTTCCACTATCATTGAAAAAAGCACTTTTATTCAATCATTCATAATTTATTTACTTACTTATTGTCTGAGGATCAAATCCAAGGACATGTATACGCTAGGCATGTACTCTGCAATGAGTTACATCACCAGCCCCCTAATATTCTTTTTTTATTGAGAAAATACTGTACTGAGGGGTTACAATTACATGAGCAAGATAATGAGTACATTTCTTATCAAGCATTGTAGCCTCTTCCTTTGTTTCCCCTTCCCATCCCTTCCCATCTGCCCCCCACCCCCCACCCAATCCACCCCCAGTCCCCCCACACCAAAGTTGTAAAGCACGTTTTTGACATAACGACTTGTACATCTCATTGTTGCAATGAGTCCACCGGTATCCCTATTTAAACGATTTGTTTTTCCCCTTCCCCTCCACAAATTATACCGACATCAAATACAGTGAAAGCAGGGGTTATACTATGGGGGAGGGACATACAAAGCAACAA
>NW_012267254.1:14092812-14094703 GCF_000151885.1 Dipodomys ordii | reverse complement strand
GTTGGAATTTTGATAGGTATTGCATTGAATTTGTAGATAGCCTTGGGAAGTATTGCCATTTTCACGATGTTAATCTTTCCAATCCAGGAGCATGGGAGTTTTTGCCACTTTCTAAGTTCTGTTTTGATTTCGTTTTTAAAGTTTTTTAAGTTTTCATCATAGAGGTCCTTCACTTCTTTGGTTAATTCCTAGGTATTTTATTTTTTGTGGGGCTATTATGAATGGAGTTGCTTTCCTAATTTCAGCCACACTTTTCTCATTGTTGGCATACAAAAAAGCATTGATTTGGGGGGGTTAATTTTATACCCTGCTACTTTGCCAAAGTTTTTAATCAGCTTGAGTAATTTGAGAGTGGAGCCTATGGGATTCTTTAAATACAAGATTATGTCATCTGCAAAGAGGGAGAGTTTTATTTCTTCTTTTCCTGTTTGGATCCCCTTTTTGTTTGCATTTTGTCTTATTGCTGTAGCCAGGCATTCTAATACTAGATTGAAGAGAAGTGGAGAGAGTGGACATCCTTGTCTTGTTCCTGAGTTGAGAGGAAATGGCTTTAGTTTTTCGCCATTAAGTATAATACTGGCTGTAGCCTTGTCATATACAGCCTTTATTGTATTGAGGAATGTTCCATAGATTATTAATTTTTCCAGAACCTTCATCATAAAGGGGTGTTGGATCTTGTCAAAAGCTTTTTCTGAATCTATTGAGATAACCATGTGGTTTTTATCCTTGCTCCTGTTGATGTGATGAATTGTATTGATTTGCATATATTGAACCAGCTTTGCATTCCTGAAATGAATCCTGTTTGATCTTGGTGTATGATTTTTTGGATATATTATAGAAGTTGATTGGCCAAAATTTTGTTGAGAAGTTATGCATATGTTCATCAAATAAATGGTCTATAGTTCTCTTTCTTTGATGAGTCTCTGCCTGGTTTGGGGATGAGGGTTATGATTGCTTCATAGAATGTGTTCGGTAGTGAACTTTCTCTTTCAATTTCATTGAAGAGTTGGAGGAGTATTGGTGTGAGCTCTGCTTTGAAGGCCTTGTAGAATTCTGCTGTAAAACCATCTGGTCCTGGACTTTTCTTAGATGGGAGGTCTCTTATTGCTGTTTCTATTTCAATGCTTGATATGGGCCTGTTAAGATGGTTTAACTCATCCTGGTTTAGTTTTGTCATGTCAATATTTGCTAGGAAAAGTTCCATTTCTGCCAAGTTCTCAAACTTATTAGCCTAAAGTTTTGAGAAGTATTCCCTTACAATGTTCTGAATCTTGGTTGTTCCTGTGACGATGTTACCATTCTCATCTCTGAGTTTATTTGGGTGTGTTCTCTTCTTATTTCTGATGAGATTTGCTAAGGGTCTGTCAATTTTGTTAATTTTTTCAAAGAACCAACTCTTTGTTTTGTTGATTCTTTCTATAGTTTTTTGGATTCTAATTCATTTAATTCTGATTTAATTTTAATTATTTCTTTCTGTCTACTGGATTGGGGTTTATCCTCTTTTTCAAGGAGGTTCAGATGTCTCATTAAATTGTTGGTTTCAGATCTCTCTAATTTGTTGATGTAGGAACTCAGAGCTATAAACTTGCCCCTGAGTACTCCCTTTGCTGTGTCCCAGAGGAGCGGGTAATTTGTGTGCTCATTTTTGTTGAATATCATGAATATTTGAATTTCCTAATCTCTTCCATGACCCACTGGTGATTCAACGGTGTGTTGTTCAGCCTCCATGTGTTACAGGACTTTCTTTGGTGGCTTTTGGTGTTGAGTTCTAATTTTATTTGCTTGTGGTCTGAGAGAATGCAAGGTATAACTTCAATGTTTCTGAATTTAGACAAGTTTGCTTTGTGGCCTAAAATGTGGTCTATTTTGGAAAATGTTCCATGTGCTGCTG
>NW_012267254.1:14003902-14089357 GCF_000151885.1 Dipodomys ordii | reverse complement strand
ATCGTTGGGCTTGAACTCTTGGCCTGGGCGCTGTCCCTGAACTCTTCAGCTCAAGGCAAGCACTCTACCACTTGAGCCACAGCACCACTTCCGGTTTTCTGGTGGTTAATTGGAGATAAGAGTTTCACGGAGTTTCCTGCCTGGGCTGGCTTCTGTTGGTCTATTTTTTTTTTTGTCAGTCGTGGGGCTTGAACTCTGGGCTTGAGCGCTGTCCCTGCGCTCTTCAGCTCAAGGCGAGTTCTCTATTGCTTGAGCCACAGCTCCACTTCCAGTTTTCTAGTGATTTATTGGAGATAAGATTCTCATGGAATTTCTTGCCAGGGCTGGCTTTGAACCGCGATCCTAAGATCTCAGCCTCCTGAGTAGCTAGGATTATAGGCATGAGCCACCGGCACCTGGCTGTTAGTCTATCCTTATATACACTGATATTTGATCCTTACTATATAATGTATTTTAATAAATTCAGTATAAGTTATCAGTACTGATCTTTCCTTTTATTAATTCAAAGTATGTCTTTTATTTTTATTTTAAAAATTTTGACATAATAATTTTATATATTTATGGAGTATATTGTGAGATCTCAATGCATTTTACTATATAACCAGTAGTCATGAGATCAAGCTAATTGGTATGGACAGATCACCTCACATATCATTTCTCTGAGTTGAGAGTATTCAGTTTTCTCTAGGGCTGGGAATGGGGCTAAGTGGTAGAGTGCTTGCCTAGCATGCATGAAGCCCTGGGTTCGAGTCCTCAATCCCACATAAATAGGAAAGGCCAGAAATGCCACTATGGCTCAAGTGGTAGAGTGCTAGCTTTGAGAAAAAAAAGCTCAGGGACAATGCTCAGTCCATGAGTTCAAGCCCCAGGACCGGAAAAAAAAGTCTTCTCTACTAGCTGTTGTTTCGAACAAGTTACCTTACCATGCTATGAATGTTAGAGGTTATTCCTATTCATCTGCTCCTCTGAGGCCATTAAGAATTCTTTCTCCACTCCTCTTTTCCCCATACCCAGGGTCGGGTAACCACTATGCTATTCCTTACTTTCATGAACACAGTCTTCTAGCTTCCATTTATCAGTGAGAACACAAGGCATTTGTATCTCTATGCCTGACTTAGGCTTAACATAATATCCTCCAGTTCCACTTATATTGCTGCAATGACAGAACTTCATTTTTGAGGTTAAATTATATTCTATTGTCTACATGAGCCATTTTCCATTCTTCTGTCAATGGACATATATATTGATTCTGTATCTTAGTTCTTGCAAATAGTGCTGCAATAAACATACAAATGTAAAAGTATGATGTCATTTCCTTTGGTCATATGCCCAGAAGTGGAATGGCTAGATAAATGGTGAGTCTACTTTTAGCTTTTTGAGGAACCTCTATACTGTTTTATACTGGAGATAGTAATTTTTATTTCCACCAAAAATGTATGAAAATTTTCCTTGCTTCAGATCCATGTTTGTATTTGTTAGTTTCTGACTTTGGGATAAGAGCCATTCTAGTTGGAGTAAGGAGGTATCTCATTGTGGAAGATGTGATTAAAGTGGTAGAGCATTCCTAGCTAGTGCAAGGTTGAATTCAAGCCCAGTGCCACCATATTTTTTTTAAAAAAAGAGTATTTCTTTATTCAAGTTCCAGATCTACTTCCTTCAACTGTATTCTGAGACTTATTTTGTAACTTCAGTCCATACATCTTTTTTTCTAATTTGTTGTTCTCTTAGAGGTGATATACAGTGGGGTTACCTTTACATACATCAGGTAGTAAGTACATTTCCTTTTGCATAGTATCATCTGTTCTCTCATTCTCTCCCATTCCCTCCTCCCATCTCCACCCACAAGTTACATCATTCACTTTCATCAATGCCCAGTGCACTACACTGTTGCACTTTTTCACCTTTTGGCTTCTGATTCTGTGTCCTTCCCCCACCCCCACACTGATGTGCACATGTGAGTACACTGTATGTAAGAATACAGTCATCAGAAAAAGAAGAAAACAATTTAAGAAAAAAGTCCTTTCTTTCCATATCTTTGAAGTACATTTCAGAATTATAATTTTATATCCATATGAAGAGGTGCTTGGATATTACACCTTTGTGATTTTCTCCTTGGATATCACACCTTTGTGATTTTCTCCTAAGACTATCCTCTTTTGGTTTCACTGTATGTGCATATCTAGAATTTTGTGTAATTTGTCATGTCCCATTTCATTTTAGATCTAATTTGCACATATCAGGGAGAACATATACTGTTTGTCTCTCTGATATTGGCTTACTTAATATGATTTGTTCTAGTTCCACCCATTTCCCTGCAAATGACATTATTGTATTCTGTGTGTAGAATTCCATTGTATATAGGCACCACATTTTTTGGATCCACTAATCTACTGTGGGGCATCTGGGTTTTTTCCACATCTTGGCTATTGTGAATAGTGCAGCAATGGACAAGGATGTGCAGGTGTCCTTAGATGTCTAGGGGTGGTATGGCTGGGTCATAGGGAAAGTCTATGTTTAGTTTTGGGGAGAACCTCCAGACTGCTTTCCAGAGTGGTTGTACTTGTTTACATTCCCACCAGCAGTGCAGCAGGATTCCTTTTTCCCACATCCCTGCCAGCATTTGTTGTCAGAATTAAAAATGTTGGCTAATCTAACTGGGGTAAGATGGTATCTCATGGTTGTTTTTATTTGCATTTCCTTTATGGCCAGTCATTCTTCTTTTTAAAAAATTGTTTTAGTAGATTTCTGTTCCTTAAGACTTGATCTTAGCCCTACTCTTTGTCTGCACTTCTTCCTTCTTAGCTAAACATCTGACACTACTTCTTTTAGAAAGATTCAGATCGATCTTTAAGAGGTTAAGGTTATTGCTTACTAGGAAATGGTGAAATTTTAAATTCTTAAAAAAAAAACTACAAGAGTCGAGTACAATGGCTAAAGCCTGTAATCCCAGCTACTTGAGAGGGGAGACCAGAGGATGATGGGCCAGCCCAGGCATTAAAAGTTTGTGAGACTCCACCTCAACCAATGGGTGAGTTCAGTGGCATGTGCATGTTATCCTAGCTATGGGGGGGGGGGCAGTGGCTGGGAGCAGTGGTGCATGCCTGTCATCTTCAGTAACCCAGGGAAGCATAAGTAGGAGGATCACCCCCCAGACTAGCCCCTGCATCAAGCGAGATCCTTTCTTGGAAATAACATGTACAAAGGGGCTAGAAGTGTGGCTCAAGTGATAGAATGCATGCCTAGTTCAATCCCCAATACTAAAAATCAAAACCCTATATGATATAAAGTAATGTTATTTTTAGAGATGGGAGACCTTAACAAGGTCAAATAAAGGTCACACAGCTATTTGGTAATTAAAGTTCTATTCTGACATAACTGCCATACTATACTATATAGCACTTAAAAGGAAAGTGAATATTGAACAGTCTACCTGTTTTCAAATTGACATTATACGAACCACAGATAGACTTGCTTTGGGAAATGAAAATGGCACAAGCAGTATGTTGTACTAATGGAAGGCTGTCATGAGAGTACAAAAGGGCATGACTTGAATTGCTTAGATTATATAATTAGATGATATATTATTCACTATTAATTATTAATGATTAATGGAAGATGATATAATCCACATACAGTACCTTTCACAATGCCTAGCACATATCAGTTCCAAAGTATACATTACTTTTTGTTTATATTTTAACATCTTTAAAATCAGTAGGCCTCTTATAGCCAAAGTTTAGTTGGCAGTATTTACCTTATGACTGACAGCATCTTAGAAATGATAGAGGGCATTAAGTGTTTAATAAATGTTTAGCTATTATATACAGGACAACCATTCATTCATCCAGTAAATATTTGCTCTGTGTAAACCCTATGCCAGGCATTGTTCTCAGAAGAAGAGTATATGCAGCAACAACCCATTCTCATGTAGGTTACCTTCCAGTGAGAGACACACATGAAACCAATTAGTAAGGATATAACATGTTAGACAGTGATGATATGGGAAATATAGGAAGGGAAATGAAAGTAGATGGAGTGCTGTTTTACACAGGGAGGTCAGGGAATGGTTCATTGGCAGGGTGACAAAGAGATTGACTAGGGTAAGAATGTGAGCTACGAAGAAGCCATGGGAAAACCTCTCTATGAGGCAGAGTGGGTGACTTGAGCTAACAGCACCTTTGGGGGTCTTTGTAGCAGGAGGGCCAGCATAGCTGGAGTGGGGAGAATGAAAGTAGGTGATGAGGTGGGGATGGGGTGATTATACCTGGAAGCTTCCTGCAGGTAAAAATTTCTTGAAATCCTGTCAAACAGGCTATAGATTTGGGAGTGGGGACTACATTAGAGTTCAGATTGCCAAATGTCTTGGCTACATTGCACTTAAAGCCAAGGGATGACTCAGGGAGGGATAGGGATGGCATTAATTTAAGGAAAGTGATGAGAGAGTTCCATTTAGTCTCTTAAACACACTAATGCATAGTCAAAATGATTCATGGTGCAGAAGAGTGTGAGGGCAAAATGATAATAATACATGATCAGAATAACTAGATGAAGCTACTCAGAAATAGGTGGTATTCAGGGCTTAACACTACTAATAAGGTACACCACAAACTGACCTTGGATTTGATCTTTCAAGAATATGTGGCACAACCCTCAATACTCAAGTGGGCTGGACAAAACTGAAGTTGCTTTAGGAATATTGAAGAACATTTATAAAGTGACTACACACAGGCTAATAAAGCATAGAAATCAGAATTCTGTAACTATTTAATACAGAATGGGGAACAACTGCCCATAGGCTATATAAAGCCCTGTAAAATCATTTGGCATGTGAGGGACAGACATACATGCTTCTCTTTGGCTACCCTCGGCCATCTGCCTATATTGATAATTTTATATGGCCCACAAACTATAAGTATCCAAATGACACTTGGCATTTAATGTAAGGCACATACTTTACATTTACAAAGCAGTTTCTTAGAAGAGCAGGATGTATAGTAAAGAGCATTGACTTTGAAAGCAGATTAAGGTGGGCTCAAATGTCAGTTTTGCCACTTACTTCCATGTAATTTTGGTTAATTATCCAATTCAAGCTTATGTTTGCTCATATGTTGTGAATTAGGAATGATATCCCTAAACTTGAGTTGCTGTGAGGACTATATAAAATAATGTGTGGGAGGAAGTGGCTCTGTAGCTCAAGTGGTAGAGCGCTCGCCTTGAGCTGAAGAGTTGAGGGACAGCACTCAGGCCTAGAGTTCAAGCCCCACGACCAACAAAAAAAAATGTGTGGGAAGTGGTGCTGTGGCTCAAGGGGTAGAGCGCTCACCTGGAATTGAAGAACTGAGGGACAATGCCCAAGCCCAGAGTTCAAGCCCCACTACTGACAAAAAAAAAGTGTGTACAAAGTGCATAGCACCAGAACAGTTCAATGAAACTATAGCTGTTTGCCCTAGTAAAAATGCATTGCATCCTGTGATTTCTGGTTTTTTGTTGCTTTTTTTTTGGGGGGGGGGTTGGTCATGGGGCTTGAACTCTGGGCCTGGGTGCTGTCCCTCAGCTCTTCAGCTCAAGGCAAATGCTTTACCACTTGAGCCACAGAACCATTTACAGTTTTCTGGTGATTAATTGGAGATAAGAATCTCATGGACTTTCCTGCCAAGGCTGGCTTTGAACCGTGATCATCAGATCTCAACCTCCTGAGTAGCTAGGTGTGAGCCACCAGCTCCCAGTGCATCCTGTAATTTCTGTAAGCATGCATTCTTCTTGACACAAAACAATCTAAGTTTACATAGACAGTAAAAGCAAAGGTGCAGAAAAACATGAGTTTAGAGTTCTAAAGAGAGTATTAGAACTTGGGGGCCTGGTTCAAATGATAAAACACCTATCTTGTAAGTACGAAATCCTATGTTCAAACCTCAGTACCATCACAAAGAATGTAAAGACAGTACTAGAATTAGAAAATTATTTTCATTGAACTTAGGTGGATGAACCTTCAAGTTGACTTTTAGATATTTGGCAACTCTCATACCAACATATATAAACTCACTCTTCTTGCTAGCTACAACCTTAAAATAAGGTGCAGAATTGTGAAATACATTCAGTGAAAGAGCTGAGACAGGGAAAGTTGGATTCTAGTACCAAAATTGCAAGGCAAAACCATTTTTAAATTAATTAAAGAACTGGTAAATGCCTAACAATTAGAAAATAAAAATCCTATTATTCCTGAACTATAGAGAAAGTTAACAATAAGTTCCTTCTCCCAACAAAAATATTTTAAAAGGAATGGTTTTATGTATATGTTGTGATGTCTGTCGTTCAGTCATATAACACATGAGGGCCTTTTCAGAAAAGGCACCGTTCCTCTCTAACCCCTGTATGTCTTGCTCAGAATAGAATGAACTGTGAATATATTACATCAGTGCAGATAGACATGTGTGTAATAAAAAATGTATTTGGTAAATAGCTTTTCTATTCATTACACTTCCATAGTTTGCTTTCATTGTGTTTTTATGACCAGAAAGGCCCCCATATTTGGAGTTTCTATAAAAAAAAAAAGTTCTAATGTCTTTCTAATGATAGGACTTGAACAAGTTGTAGACCAAAGAGATCATGATTCCCATTAACAATTCAAAAGAATAGAACTTAAAAGACATAGGTTAGACAAATTAAGCTGTTAAAGCTGATCATACAGAATAAAAGTAAAGTTTTACCCATAGTAGCATAGACTATATCATCTTTATTGGTTTTAGTATATTAATCTAAAATAACACATATCAGATCAAACAGAAGTATCACAATATGCTTTATTTTGCAGGTATTCATTACTTCTCTAAGTTGATAAATCTAAAACTTTATAAGTAGCAGCAAGCATTAGCTTAGGTAAAAAAAATTCATTCCATTCATGAGTTCAAAGTCCCACAGCCTGGTATTAGCAAAGCTAACACTCAGTTCAGACTTTGAGCTTCCTGTATTTTATTAAGGTGAAGCAACTTTTGTTTTAACCCTCTATTAACATTTATATTTTATTCTCAATGAATTAAACATGTTAGCTAATTTATCTAGAATAAAACCATGATACCTAAATAAGAATTAATGTCTCTAATCTCCTACCCAAAATGTATTTTAAAAAGAACCTGTAATATTCAATTCATATACTTACCAAGGTCACAGGCTGCTTTAACTAATCTGACTTTTAGACAATCATTCAAAAATATGCATGAGACCCTGTTCCTTATGGTACTATCATTTTGTTACTTGTTCTTTTACCAAATAACAAATAAGTAGATGTTATTATAGGAAGACATTTTACACGAAAGCATTCTTTATATATTAGGGTAAATAGAGAACTTGGGTCAGTAAGGCAGAGCTACATAGTACTAAAGATGGAAGACATGTTGTCATGATGTATATACATCTCAGATAGTAAGGAAGTATATTGATGAACTTTCTTTTAAACAAAATTTTATTATACCAGTTATTGGCAAAGACTTCTAGCATCATTGACAATACAGAGGTGAGCACCTGCATTGTGCTGAGAGGTAGATTGGAACTTAAATCTTTGAAAAACTAGGGTTATTTAAACTTTACTACACTCATTTGTTCTGGTTTTAGCTTAAAATTTTAATTCAAAGAAAATTTCTGAAGTGAAAAAAGATCTTCAGGAGCTTGTTTTTGGTTGAATGGAGAGATAAAACAACTTCATAAAATAAATACCTACCTAATGCTCATGAGAGGTGTGCAAACTTGCCATTTGGGTCTTGACAACCACAGCACTGTGCTACCAAATAAAAGGGCAAGTCAGCAGCTGAACAATCAAGCAAACACAAGGATGAAGGGTTTCTAATACCTTATTCCAGAAGTTGGAAATTTTAGAGGTCCCTATAGAGATCTAAGTCTTTGTAAAGATCAAAAACTTTACAGAATAAACCTGGGGCAGCTTTGGTTAAACAACCACCTGACTGATGACATGACATGGCCCACTAGTCTCTAGAGTTAGTACTTGCTGCCATAAGAAAAAAATCAATGCATTAGGAATATTAATGTGAACTCACTCATATAAGGAATCAGAGAGTTCAGGAGGCACACAACATATATAGATTTGGTTAGTGCAGGATGAATTGACTTTCGAAACAAGTTAAAGCTCTACAGGGAAAGCCTCTAAATCATAACCTTGAACAACCATAAGTGAAATCCCCTTGTACTACTAATGTATGTTGATAAATCTTAAAAAAAAAAAATAACCCGCATTGGTGGCTCATGTCTATAATCCTAGATCCTCAGGAGGCTGAGGATTGTGAGGATTGTGGTTTGAAGCCAGCAGGCAGGAAACTTTGTGAGAGTCTTATCTATCAATTAACTACCAAACAGCCCAAAGTGGACCTGTGGCTCAAGTGTTTGATAGCCTTGAGAAAAAAGCTCAGGGACAGTGCTCAGACCCTGAGTTCAAGCCCAGGACCATCTCTCTGTCTCTGTTTCTCTCTCTTTCACACACACACACACACACACACACACACACACACACACACACACACACACACTGCTAAAATATAATAGCCATTAATAGTAATGGAGAAATCTACTAGATTTTTTTGCTACTAGATACATTATTATTGTGACTGTTTTTGGCAGTACTGGGGATAGGCCCCAGGGTCTTGCAAGTGATCACTGAGCTACACTCTCAACCCTCTGTCTTTTTTAACTAACAGAAAGACACATATTTAAATAATGTTCATGAAAAGGTAGGGAAAGGAAGTCTTATTAAGAATCAAAGTTTGTGTTTGCCACCAATGAAAATGAATTCATTATGTTCTTGAATTTATTTCCAGAAGCAACAATTCTTTAGCAACTTTGATTTTTGCAAATAACAAAGTAGCAAAATACAAGTAACTGCAACATATAAAATTATACTTCAGTAAAAATGCTTTTATAATTGGATCCAGAGGCTTGAAATCACTATTTACTTTAAAAAGACATATGCTAAGCCGTAATTTTTCTTTCAATTACATTTTAACAAATGAAGAAAGTGAAGATGGAAAAATGGTCCTAATACATTTTCTTGTTAAGTAAGTGTTACTCATGCCCAAGTTAGCTAGCAACTCTGAGGTTAGTTTGTATATCTGAAACAATCTATTGCACAGTATTTCCTGGCTTTACACCAATGGAAACATAACTTCTGATTGCAAGATAAGCACTAGATTTCATTGTTTATACAGACTGATAACCAGTACGACTTTTTCGTCTTCCAATCATATAAGATATAAATACAACAATTATAAGGGAGCCCAACGCCACACCCACTGCAACAGGAATAAGAAAGTTGAGGTCAGAGTCAGCAGAACATTCTTCAGCTGTTAGAAAAGAACAGACAGAGAGCAAGGAAAGGAAATTAGTAAAGGATGCAATTAAGTAGAAACAAACAAGAAATAAACATTTGAGTGTGCATTGGATTAGTCTTTTTCTTGGATTAACCTTATTTTTTTTCAAATTCCACCTGAACAATTCACAGCAGCTGGATCATCCCATATCTTACTATCACTTCATTTAAAATCACATCCAATTCCTCAGCACCAAAAGTAGATATTAAGTGGAGAATAAACGAGTCCAAATAGAGAATTATGTTTGCCCAGTATGGCATGATTTTACATTTAACTTTCTAATAGCACTGGAGAAAAGAGCAATCATCTACATGTAAAACAACTGCCTGTGGATTTTCTTCCTGTTTCTCCCTTGCCACATCTGACATTAAAATATAAATAAGAATGCTGAAGCAAATGGGGCTGGAAGTGTGGTTCAATGGTAGAGGGCTTGAGGCCCTAGCATGCTTGAGGCCCCGAGGTCCATCCCCAGCACCACATAAAAACATTGTATGGCTGGGAATGTGGCTTAGTGTTAGAGCGCTTGCCTAGCTGGGTTCAATTCCTCAGTACCACATAAACAGAAAAATATGGAAGTGGTGCTGTGGATCAAGTGGTAGAGTGCTAGCCTTGAGCAAAAGAAGCTCAGGGACAGTGCCCCGGCCCTGAGTTCAAGCCCCAGGACTGGCAAAAAAAAAAAAAAAGAATTGTCCATACAATTCAGTTAGGTTAAAAGTAGTTAGGATAAAGAAATACAGTACAGCCAGGTGTTTGTGGCTCACACCTACAATCCTAGCTACTCAGGAGGCTGGGATCTGAGGATTATAGTTCAAAACCAGCCAGGGCAGGAAAGTCTGTGAAACTCTTTATCTGTAATTAACCACCAGGTAACCTCAAGTAGAGCTGTGACACAAAGTGATAGAACACTAGCTTTGGGCAGAAAAGCTCAGGGACAATGCCCAGGCCCTGAGTTCAAGCCCCATGAATTAAAAAAAAAAGAAATAGCCTAATATTTTGATACAGACATTAGGTAGCTATGAGGTCATATAATTAATTTCTGCTGTTTGGTGGCCTGGAAAAATGACAGAATCAAATACACAGAAGTCCATTCCATTGCACTACCTGAAGGCACTGTATAATATAGGTTTTGAGCTCAGAATTCAACTAAATTTGAATCTTGACTCACTCAAGACTTAGCTGAAGGACCTTGTCCAAGTATTTAAACTAGGCCTCACTTTCCTCACATATAAAAGGGGGATGATGCTATATCCCCATTTTATAAAGTATTTGAGGATTAAATACATCTGAAAGCATCTGATAAACACCAGGTAGTCCACAATTTGTTCCCTTCTTTCTCTCAATCTCTGTAATCTCATCTAAAAACATAAAAAAGTTTGCCTTAGTAGAGGGGAGGGGGGAGGCTGGGAAGGGATGTGAAGGGTAAACAAAAGGAGGAGGCTGCAATGCTTGGTAAGAAATGTACGCATTATCCTGCCCATGTAATTGTAACCCCTCTGTACAGTATCTTCACAAATAAAATAAAATAAAATAAAAAAGTTAGCCTTAGTAAACAGAGGCCATAATGGAAGTGTTCTATATATTATTGGAAAGGCCAATATTTACTACTTAAAAGTACTTAAGGAAGCAAGGTATCAGTGGCTCAGGTCTGTAATCCTAGCTACTCAGAAGGCTGAGATCTGAGGATTGGGGATTGAAGCCAGCCTGGACAAGAAAGTCCATGAGACTCTCGTCTCCAACTAACCAGCAAAAAAAAAAAAGCTAAAAATGGAGCTATGGCTCAAATGGTAGAGACAGTGCCTAGGTCCTGAGTTCAAACTCTAGGATTGGCACACAACCATACTTAAGCAAAACAGTACAGGAACTCCAAGTGTCTAACTTTGATCTTATCATCTCCTGCATAAAATAGCAGCTAGCAGTTGTTTCCCTATTTAGATTTCATTTTTGGCAAAATACTAACAATAGCCTTGCTGTCCAGTGGACATGGAAACTCAGTGGAGTTACTCCCTTGTCTGCAAAATTATGGCATTTGAGTAAATAATCCTGAAGTTCCTTTCCAGCATAAGACTAATTACCCTAATGTAATATTTGGTGTATTTTGTGATATAAATGTGTATACTTTCTTTAATTTTTACTTTTCATCCTCTTATACTTTTGCTATTCACACAAAATTTGTTATGGTTCTAGAAACATAATGTGGATTTCATTAACCCCATTAGCCTCTTTGGAAGAACTTACTGTATTTTACTGAAAGCCCTCAAACACATCAAGAGCTGAGTAACAAGATACAGTGTGCTGTTAATCAGCAAATTCCAGAAACCTGAATGAGCCAACATATACATGCAAATTGATAACCTCTTCAGTATGAAACTCTTCTCATCTATTAAGCTTCCTTCTTATTTATGTATACATTCAATACCTGTGCTTCAATACGTTGGCCCATGTTTCAGTAAGGGCTGATTGTCTAGCTCATTTTAATGCCAGCAGCCTCTGTCTATGTCCCCACAATGGCCGTCTGGAAGAAGGAACAGCCTCCCACTATGCTTTACCACCTCCCTTCTTAGATTGATGTTAGCTTACATTTCATAAGTACCAGCATGATGACAAAACTAAATCAATTGTAATGCTCCAGAGATCAACAAGATGAGGTAGAAAAACACAACACAAATCTGTCCTAATTAGTTCATACACTATTTCTATCTTTCAATGTTAATCAGGCATCCAAAGAGCAAAGAAAAAAAGGAAACCAATGTAAGTGGTTATATATGTTTGAATCTTTTCAGTCTATACTGATGAAAAAGAAATAATAAAAGACCTTTAATTCTAAAACCAGCTTAAGTTTTGTGGAAGCCTCTTTGGGCTGTTTTTACCTAAGGGGGCGGGAGGAAATCACAAACATGAGGTAGTAATTTCGTCCATAACACGAATGGGAAAAACAACAACAGCAAAAGTCACAACTTTAAAAATGGGGATAGTCTTCAGGACAGACTCTACTTCACTCCACTGACAAATAAGGTTATGTATATCAGATGGGCATGAATTTCACATCAATACTTACTGAACGAACTATCTGCAAAGGTACAGTGATGAGTTTAAACCGGTATAGTTTCATGCATTGAAACAGAACACCAGTAGTGAAACAATATTTATTAATTCCAGTAAGATACAACTACGTATTTTATTCTTAAAATGACCATGTTAATAAATTTAAGGCATCTTAGTTTAGAACCAAAATTTGGCCAAAGCTTAAGACACATCTTAAAACATTACGTATCAAGAGTCTAACAAGTTGTCTCCAGGACCTGTAAATACAACACTTTCAACTTTAACCTCAAGGGAAGAACAGTTTTTATTAGTAAATACTAACCTCAAAATTCTGGGGTTTAGATTTAAGAATTAAAAGTTATCAGCATAGCAATTTTAAGGAACAGTGTTTCATACGCTAAGAAGCAGGGAAACTTTGTTATTTGCATGTATTTTTGTGTAATAAATCAGATTGCAGGTTTTAAAATTGCTCATATCCAGCATGATGGCGCTTGAGACCAATAAAATAAGCCAGCAACACTAGAATAAGTACTCCTGCCAAGGCTGCTCCCACCGCTATGGGCACAAGGAAGTTGTCGTCATCTGCACTGCAGTCTTGAGCTAGATGTGGAGAAAGGAAAATTGAGAACAGAAACAAAGACAAAATTCCATATCTACCCATTTTAAGTTAAAATGACAGCACTTCCCAACTCACCTATTTTATTCTGTTTTGTTGGTAAGACCGGGGTTTGAACTCAGAGCCTCATGTGTACTATGGAGGCACTCTACCACTTGAGCCACACTCCCAGCCTTTTTCTCAGACTCAAATACTTCCTCCTGTGCAACTGACCTTAGACCACAATCCTCTTATACCTCCCAAGTAACTAGAATCACAGACTTTACCATCACATCCAGCTTGTTTACTGAGATTGAGTCTCACTACTTATTGCCCAGGCTAACCTTGAAATTCAAGCCTCCTGCTCTCTGCCTCTCAGGTAGCTGGGATTACAAGTGTGCATCACTATGCTCAGCCCCACATTTCTTTTTTTAAATAAGTTTTTTATTGCAAAAATACTGTACAGAGGGATTATAATCACATGAGCAAGGTAATGAGTACATTTCTTATCAAGCATTGTTGCCTCCTCCTTTGATTTCTTTTGTTTTTAAACCAAGGTAACAAGTCATTGGCATTCATTATCAACAAATGAGGTAGATGTTTGAGTGAATCTCCAATAACCAAATCATATGCTTTTTGAAACAAAAAGGTCAATTATTGGTCAAAAAAGTATACAGTGATCACATAGTTCCCAGATTCCTTTAGCAAAAGATAACGAATGAATATAATTAGCTTTTCCTTGGGTGTGGGCCTTCAAAGGTAAAATGTTATGTTGAAAAAGTACATGGCCTGGAATAATGAACATTAGGAAATAACTCTCCAAGTAAACATCTATGCAAAGCAGACACAAGAAATGAATGAATAGCAATCCGAGGTCATTTCATAATGGTTAAGAAAGCTATAAAATGTCCATGGTGTCATAAGGGTTCATTTAAAGATGCTCAATCTGTAGTGACAGCTAGGCAAGGAAATCAATAGTTATAATTTGAAAATATGCCATGTGGTAGGGGCAACCAATACACAAAAGTTATTAGGGAAGTGTTTCACATACACACTCAACTCAGCCTTGTTACACAGCACTTTGAAAAGGTCACATTTGAGCTGATTTTTAAAGATAAATAGGAATTAACCAAGCAAGTAATCATTATAGAGATAAGAAAAAAAGAGGCAAAAAAACAGACTAAGAAAACATGGCACTACAGGGGCAAAGCAAGAAGATTAGCACAGCCAAAACATTGAGCCAAGAGGCAGAATACATACTAAGACCAGCTTACAGAACTAGCACATTATGCTTGGTTGTTATGCCTTATCCCAATGGGAAAAAGTCCTCATCAGCATATTTGTTTAAGAAATTATGGCAGATGGAAGACTAGCAGTAATTAAGTGAGGATGCATCCTTATTGCTAGAGGCCAATTACCCTATAACACAGACCTGAACTGGATAAATGAGGCACAGATGCAAGAGAGACTGAATATTCATTTCAAAGTTAGAATTGACCAAATAGAAGTACAGGGTATAGGAAGAGGTGATAACAAGATAGTTTCCAATTCTATACTTTATTATGTAAATGCTGGTGCCAGTCATTATGATAGTAATCCAAGAGGAAGAACTATGCATTTCAGATTTATTATGTTTGTAGGTGTTGAGAATGGATGGGTAGAAGATCAGGAAAAGATATGTGGAAGGGGGAGACACTCTGTTTTTTATTGAGTTTAAGGTATCTAAAGGGGCTATATAAACCTAAGTGGTAATAAAAATCATAGACAAACATTGTATTATAAACTGCTTTGTTAAGTGGCAACTACCTTGTACAACTACTTGAAAATGATTTAAAAAAGAAAAAAATCATAGACAAAGATACTTCTCAGTTTGCGAATAAAATTAGACCCAGAGACAAAACCCTTGGGAATACCAATATTTGAGGAACAAAGGAGTAGAAAAAGGGCACGTAGACAATGGTCCCACAGAAGCCAGGAAGGAAAGACCTTCAAAAAGTTTAGCATAAAATATTACAGAAGCCTGAAAAATATCCATTAGGTCTAGCAATACAGAAGGTAAAGGGTATTAGTCAAATTCTCCAGGTTTAAGAGTGTAGAGTGATTGTTTAGAAAAATCAAGAATCTGGAATATAAACACAATACTGCCCTCAATAGGTTGAAGGTTAAGAGAGGATAATATGGAGGGAGTTAGGAGGACATGAAGATGACATTTTTGTGGGACACACTTATACATGCTTACAGAATGAAACTTAGCTGCTTATAGGATGAGGAAAACTACCATTAGCAAATGGTAAGTTGAAGGTGTTGAATGGTACAAGGCCTCCTAAGAAGTAGATTCCAAAAGCCCTGGACAGGAAGATAGCATCCTATGACACTGGAGAAAAGTAATGGTGCAGATGGATGGACACACACCTGCACAGGGAAGAAAATGGCAAGGATGTGCAAGTGCCATTTCTATTCCCATTTCCTACTTCTCTTCTTGGCTTGCAATCTACCAGAGATCAATAAATCAGGTAATTATGCTTATTGGAATTGTGTTGAAATAAAAATGGACAGGGAAAGTGGTTCTGTGGCTCAAGTGGTAGAGCACTAGCCTTGAGCTGAAGAGCTCAGGGACAGTGACCAGCCCAGAGTTCAGGCCCCATGATTGACAAAAAAAGTAATAATAAAAATGGACAGGCTATGAGGCAATTTTAATTTAAGAAATGTGCCAGGCTTGTTTTTTTTGTTTGTATGTTTGTTTTGTTTGTCTGTTAAACTCTCGGGCAATAACTGGGAATAAGACGCAACCCTGGCACTTAATAGTTTTTGACATTGAGTTTGGCTGCCAATTCAATTAATTTTTAAAACTTAGTTTTATTAAGAATTGAGATAGCTGAAGTTGCCAGACGTGAGTTGTGAGTAGATGGGTGTTAAAAGTCCCCAGTTAGCTCATCCCCTTCAATTTCCCAAATTACCACCCAGCCAATAAAGTATTTGGTGACACATACCATAAAGTATTATGCCTTAGATTTAATATCTCTTGGATTTTACAAAATTCATTAGTGGATTCATTTCTTATTCTGGCAACAGACACATAGCCCTCTTTCCCAAATTGGGTATTTGACCTAGTACTGAAATGACTTTCATAAATACTGCCAATAAGGCTTTCACATAAGACAAATATTCCCAGAGCAGATCAAAAAGGCAATTCCACTAATACAAAGATGTTTCTAGATGCTGTCCCTTACTTAAAATGCTCTCAATTAGTATGTGAAATAAGAAAGCATTTCTGGGTGAAGGAAACATGTATTTATGTTCTGGTTTTTAGTACTGGAATTGAACTCAGGAACTCACATATGATAGGCAAGTTCTCTACCACTGAATTGCACCTTCAGTTCTGTGAAAGTCAAATAGCCACAGAAGTGATAAAATATTTTTAAAGATTAGAAAGTTGCATGACCACTGAAATTTCATTGAAAAGTTTCATGTAGATTAAAAATACTGCTAAAGCTGAGTGCTGGTGGCTCACATCTATAATCCTAGCTACTCAGGAGGCCGAAATCTAAGGAACACAGTTCGAGGAAGGAAAGTCTGTGAGACTCTTCTCTCCAATTAACCACTAAAACAGCCAGAAGTGGAGCTGTGGCTCAAGTGCTAGCCTTGAGCACAAAAGCTCAAACAGCGTCCAAACCCTGAGTGCAAATCCCAGGACTGGTACCAAAAGAACAAAATCAAATACTGTTAATCCTTGATTTTCAATTCAGAAATTTTCAAAGATAATTTTCAGCCAAAAAAATTGGAAAACAGAGCTATACTTACACCTCTCAGAAATGATTACTAATGTGAAAATGAACAATGAAGTTCACTGAGAGTGGTTTGAGAAGGAATTAGGGTAGTGAGGAAGAGCAATGGAAGGGGTTAAGTCTGATTAAGGTGCTCTCTCTCAGATGTGTGTGTGCGTGTGCATGTGCACACGTGTGTGTATGTGTGTGTGTAGGTATGACATGAAACTCTCTGAATAAGGTGACTCTAATTTAAAAATGAGGGAAAAGACAGAAGTAGAGCTGTGGCTCAAGTGGTAGCGCACTAGCCTTGAAAAAAGGTCAGGGAAAGAGCCCAGGCCCTGAGTTCAAGCCACAGGACCAGCACAAAAAAAAAAAAGAGGAAAAAGAACTAGGAAAGGAAATTAGTGAAATCTCATTTGTGAATGCACAGAAAAAGAATAAGTATTCTCTTTGAGCCTGGGGGGTGGTGGCTTATGGCTGTAATCCTAATTCTACACAGGATCATGGTTTGAAGCCAGCCCAGGCAGGAAAGTCTATAAATAAACTCATCTCAAATGAAGCACCAATCAACTGGAAATGGAACCCTGAACTCAAATGGTAGAGCACTAGACTTGAGCAAAAAAAAATCTCAAGGACAGAAACCAGGCCCCAAGTTCAAGCCCCAAGACTGGCCAAAAAAAAAAAAACAAAACCAAAACCAAAACACACCAGATTTCTTTCTTGAAGAGTTGGCTTTACAATCACATCCTTGGCAGAACCCAGGGCCTAATGCTTGTTAGGCAGGCTCTTTACACTTGACCTATAACCCAAATCTCTACATATCATATTCTTTTTTTTGGGGGGGGGTCCGGTCGTGGGGCCTGAACTCTGGGCCTGGGCACTGTCCCTCAGCTCTTCAGCTCAAGGCTAGTGCTCTACCACTTGAGCCACAGCGCCACTTCCGGCTTTTTTCTTTTTGCTTATGTGGATCGAACCCAGGGCCTCATGCATGCAAGGCAAGCGCTCTACCACTGAGCCACCTTCCCAGCCCCAATATCATATTCTTAATGTGACATCTTTTCTATATCCCTTTTAGATCTATACTCAAATTGTTTGAAGTGTATCACATGGAACTGAAGAAATATTTGAAGTTACTCAGTATAACTTATGCAAGCCCCATGATCAACAAAAAATCAAGAAGTACAAAACATGCAGTAAACTTGCATGGTACAGACTATACTGAAGTAATATATGCTCTTGATATATAAAAACTTTTTACCAGATTGCTTCTAAAAATATTCAAATGTGTTTATCTTCTGTAAAATGGAAGTTATCATTCAAGAAATAAGAACTAACAGGATTTTAAAGCCCCCAAAACCTAGAACTGAGACCTTAGAAGTTAAGCAACGTGACTAAAGCACATGGTAGCTAGTAGTCACACTGGGAGCTATGACAACCTGTACATTGTTTAACGTGATAACACACAGGAGGAAAATCACTGGCTAAGGTTGCTAAATTTTTTTATGTGGTGTACTAAGGTGACTGGGAAACTAGTTAGAAACTAGAAAGTTCAAGAATTTTGTTTTGCAGTATTGGCGTTTGAATAGGGCCTTTGCTTGGTAGATAAGGACTCTATTACTTGAGCCACACTCATAACGAAGTATAAGCATTTTACAGTAATCCAAGAGATACATTAGACATGTTCTCCTTTGGTCAGATCAACAGCTTCATATGAATGACTACAGCATGCACATGCTATGCATGAACATTAAATAGAAATTGAGAAAAGTGTATATAAAGATACTCCGAACTTTTTACTATGAAATAAATATTCTAAGCTGATGTGATTCCACTGAGCCATGCTTCCAGCCCTGAAATATTCTAGATCATTGTTTCTCTCACTTGCTAGGTATCACTTACACACACACACACACACACACACACACACACACTCTCTCTCTCTCTCACACACATACATTCTCTCTCCACACACACACACACACACACACACACACACACTCTCACACACATACATTCTCTCTCCACACACACACACACACACACACACACACACACTCTCACACACATACATTCTGTACACACACACACACACACACACACACACACACACACACACACACACACACACACACACACACACCTCACCCCAAACCTGCTAAATGAAATCCTGTAGAGATGGGAAAATATACCCTTCTCACGTGATTCTTACTCTAGCCAACCTAGTATCATTTGAGGCCTACATAATTCAGAAAACATTTTGGAAATAATTATGTTCTAAGCATTTCTAAAGTTTTTACTGTTGAGAGAAATTGTCATTAGGTAGCACATAAAATCTTAAACTTAACCAATAGGAAAAAAATGTGAGCAAATTTCCTTAAGAAATAAAAGAATCTTTATTGTTTGAGAAGCAATGTTGAGCAAACAAAACAGGCAAATAGCTAAAAAGAGAGACCATACATCAACTAGTGGCTTAAACATTTGAGAAAAAAACACAAAAGGTATTTACAGGGACCAGTTACTTCATACAAATGTTAAAACATGAAGAAGACCTGAAACCAAATAGAGTGTTACCATTAAGGTGTGAACTCAATAAAATTAAACAAAAAATTTACAAAAGGTACAAAGAGCATATGGTTATAGGAAATTATAGTGTAAATAGCAGTATATAAACTGGCCCATGTAAAATACAAAAATATTCACTCGAGTCATATTTTTCTATAAAACAGTGCTTAATAGTACTTTAATATGAATCAGATTTATAATCTAAATGTAGAAACTTTTAGAAACAACAACAGCCTTAAGCTAGTGCCAATCACTTACAGTTTTAATATGTTTTGATTCATGAGAAATACCTAGGGCCAATGTTCATAAAAGCTTAATCAATTCTTATATGATTAATAATTTTACAGTAAAACACAGTTTTAATGAAAGTAATTTTTAAAATCCAGATTTAGATTTGGTTTCTCAGAAATGTTTTGAAACTGTTAATGCAGCTCAATGAAGCTTTAGGAGAGAATCAGTGAAGCATATAGTCTGGACTAATAAATTTTTAGGCTAAAAAGACAGCAAATTTCAGTGAAGAAAATATTACTTATTCCAATAAAACTCAAAAGACAGTTACAGACATACATACCCTAGCATGCAATCTACTATGGATGTGTGCATACCATGCATGTATGTGTGTACTAATGCTTTCATTCAATGCCAAACCCAGATAGTTCCTCATTTTCAGGTAAATGGGAGGCGTGTAATCTGTCCTCCTCAAATAACCATAAGAACCTGCAATGTGTAGCAAGATGCTAATATTTTTAACATTTGCTCAGCTATATCTACATGTGTAAACATACATAGTATATGCATGTATGTATATGGTGTATAAATATATGCATGTACAAGATCTTTTAGAAGCTACAAGGAACGCTTCCTGTGCTATCAAGCTGAAGCATTGCTTTTTCATATAAGCATTAAGGGTTGCATGCTCAGTAAATTGACAACTGATGCATTTCTCTGAGTACCAAATTGAATACAAAATGCATGAATTAATAATGCCTCTACCATAATGAACAATAAAGTATAAGTTTTGATTAGCACAGAACCATTTAAATGTGAAAGGCAAATTAGTAAATGCTGTAGCAATCAACACAAACTAGAAAAGAATAACATTTTAATGGACTAAAGGGAAGACCAAGACTTTTGGATTAAGTGCAAATTATTTTCTGAGTGTAAGTGCACTTCTTTATCTAGGTTCTTGGATATACTAGCATTTCTTCTTCAAAAAAAAAAAAAAGAAGAAGAAGAAATACATACCACCAACAAGGAAGACTGGAAAGTTAAAGAGAAAGCTGCATTAATTTTAGTACTATACATAGAGGCCAATATACAGGCACAAAGGAATAATGCCCTCCATTGGCACTGTCTAGCAATTATCTCAAAAGCACCTAAAATATAGATTGAAATGCCTAGCTGGAATAGTCTTGCAGCTAGCAATTTAAAAGATTGAAATACCCAATTTTTTAAAAAGCAGATTAAACAGTAAGTTAAACATTTACTCTAAACTTTAAAAAATATTTTCTATCTTTTGTTGTTACAGCCACATTAAAAACAAATGTATTCAAAACACATGAGAAAAGAATTCATTAGGAAGAACATACTACTACTTACTAGGCCTTGAACAAACATACTACCATCTCTTTCCTAGATCAAATATGCAGCGAGGCAAAGTATCTAAATTAGCCTGCAAACAAAATCACAAAAAAATGCAAAGAGAACAAGTACAAACCCATTGTAGAATATATTGACCAAACTCAATGTCATGCAGGGAAAAACCCTTTTAAAAAATTATTTTGTTAGCTGGCTACTGGTGGATAACCCCTGCAATCCTACATACTCAGGAGGCTGAGATCTAAGGCTTACAGTTCAAAGCCAGCTCAGGCAAAAACATTTGTAAGTCTTTCTTCCAATTAATCAGAAAAATGCCAGACTGGAGGTGGTAGAGCTCCCAGCCATGAGTGAAAAAGCCATAAAACTCAAAGCCTAGCAACAGCACACACACAAAAATAATTTTTCCTGTGTATTTCTAGTCTGAACATATAGGTAAAGACAAAACACTGAATACTAATTCAAAACAGTAAAATAGAATTTATAATCTAGGTAATTTTGCACATGTCTCTTGTTATAGAAGTAACTGTGTTACAGTCCATGGTTGGGGACACCAAAATCAGAGGCCTCATTTGGAATTTACAGTTCTATTTTTTTGTTTCAGTTTGAAATCTCCCATACATTCTAAGTGCAAGACTGAAACTAAATATACCTTAAATTGAACATTATTGCATGTTTGTACTTGTACTTGCTTTATTTTTTTGTAACAGAGATCATGAATGGATTAGTGTTACAGAGTCTGATATCCAGCATAGCTTTTTCTTCTGCCAATTAGGTAAGCAATCACTATAACGATAATCAAGCCTGAAAGACCAGCACCAACTATAATTGGTATTAGAATGGTGTCATCATCCAGCGAACACTCCTGGGCTGTAAGTGAGAAAAAGTGTGTAACAAATAGTGAGTATAATTTAAAAAAAGAATATCCAAAAGTAAGAGATGTTGATTTAAAAGTCAGAAATGTTCGTATATAAAATCTATTTCAACAGGTATATTTTTTGGATAAAGCTATATAAAACTATGGACTAGTCTAAAATTTTTAAACTGTATTTGTCCTTTCATTTATGTTGCTGTATATATAAAGATATATTCATAGATAAAGCTATAAATACACATGGTATTACATGATATATATACATATAAATAAATGTATACAATTGTGTTTGTTTATATTCCAAGTCTATTCCAAAATAAGAGTATTTATCAAAATGAAGAGTATTTATCTAATTGATCCTGTTTCCCTAAAGCTAGATCAGCCTTTCATCAGTAGAGTAAATGTCTCTGGGGACAACAGAAGCATTATTAGTATTGTGGAATTGGATAGTCCAGGCTGATTTTGAAATTTCTTTATAGGAAAGGTCAGTGAACTGTAGTTCATGGGCTGAGCCTGGCCAAAGAGTTTAAAATGGCATTTATTCAAATGATTGGAGTGGGAGAAAGGAGGATATATTGTAACATATAAAATACAGAATTCCAATTTCAGAATCCATAAATAAAGTTTTATTAGAACTCAGCCACATTCATCTGTTTATGTATTACCTATAGATATTTTTGTAACAATAGCAGAATTAAAAAAAATTGACAGTGAACCTAGGTCCCTGTTTGGAGTTTTCAGGAAATGTTTGCAGATCCCTGATGCAGAATGTTATATTAGTGGCTGTAAGAGTCAAGAAACAAGGATTTCTTCATAATTTGAGAGTGTTTACTAAATTTCTTATCACTCTACCAGACTGACAGCCCACAAGAGCTATTTTTCTATATATTTCTAGAAAGTACATAGATTGATCCAATAAAATTCAATCAACACACCTCTGCCTTGTTTCAGCTCTATTTCCTCCCCAAATACACTCAAGTATTACCTGGCGTTCTATTTATAGGTATCCATAACCAAGAGCCTAGTTCCACAAATAGATTATGCAGCCAATATCAGTCTTAAATGTTATAAATCCCTGTGAGCAACATCTTAAATTCTATGTACATAAAAAGCACAGTTTCAAACAAGACAAAGATAGAGCTCATCTCTACTATAGCTGATGAAATAAATAGGCCTGAACTGGTAACAATACTGCAAATGATTTTCAATTCTAAACACAAATCTG
The DNA here is from genome assembly GCF_000151885.1 of Dipodomys ordii. Lineage (NCBI taxonomy): Eukaryota > Metazoa > Chordata > Mammalia > Rodentia > Heteromyidae > Dipodomys > Dipodomys ordii. The sequence continues at coordinate 14,066,325 of NW_012267254.1, read as the reverse complement.
GACCTAAAATTAGGGTTATGATGTAGAGGAGCTAGATGGATTCCAAAATAAATCTCTCAAAGGATCAGAATAACTGAAATTCATAAGCAAAATCAACAAAAGGGAAATTACTTTTCAAGTTGTGATTAAATTCTCCAGTCTCAAGAGAATTAAGATGAAGAGCCTGGTTTATTTTGGCATAACCAAAGTAGATGAGGTATTTAGCACCTCTGTAGAAGCAGATGGATGGCTCACAACACATTCACTTCATTCACTTTGAAACAGAACTTCTACATTTCCTTCAAAACCATAGTTAATTGTTTAAAAGGATGTAGACGACTAGAATGGCTTTGCTTAGCAAGGTTTGTGATCCACAAACTTCCAATTTTAAGTAATTACTTTAAAAAGACCAGACACTTAAGGAATTTTACACTCTTTCCTTTTCCTTCATGAAAATTTTAATCTTGTAATGCCAAATAGATCTTTCACACTCACACAAACACATTATAATGAGCCCTTTACAAAGTTTTCATTAAAATCTGATAAATCATTAGCCCAGAGGAAATCTTCTAAAAAGCCTCACTTGCACTGACATGCTTGAGGAAATCTCTAGATCATTTTGTCAAAACCATAGGTAATGAGATTTGAGGCTTTGTTGGCACTCTTTATCATATTTCTTAACAAATCAAACCAAACTGCTTTCAGTCAGATATGAACATTTTCCAGTGAGAAGATGGTCCCAGGAAAGCAAATGTAAAATGTTCAAAGCTGATGTCTCAAGTGCCCATCCCCAAACTCAAATCTAGGGAGAGCATCTATGCCTTACATAAGCTCAATTTAATGTTCCAAATGATTTCCAGACTTGAAAACTACATCTAGTTTGAAGCTTGAGCAAAAAAATAAGCCAGTATACAATGCACTAGAGGCTATGAGACCTGTACATCAGAGTTAAGAGTTGCTTGTATTTCTCTATTTCAAAGCCTCCTATTGGTCAACAGAACATAAATTATTAATAAGATCTGTTTGATTCTTACCTGTAGAATACTTTCCTTCCTTCACATTGAAAGGCTGGACCCTGAGATTAAAGGTATTTATCTGAAATTTTCCAGACACTGACACAATCTGCTCTTTGTTGCACATATAAGAACTTCCCAACGGGGCATCCCAGTAGCTAAGGTTATTATTTCCAACGCTGAAAACTTCACAGAAAAAAAAAAGGTTAGTAACATTTTAGCCTCTCAAAATAAAAAAAATGAGACAGTCTTCAGAGGGTTTTTTAAAAAGCGAATTATGGGAACTTGGAAAGGGTCTATCTACAAAAAGAAATTCCCTAATAATTTTTTTGAGACAGGGACTTACTACATATCCTAGGGTTACTTGGAAATCTCTATAGAACCTGGGCTGGCTTTGAATGCAGGATCTTCCTGTCTCAGCCTCTCAAGTATTGAAACTACAGATATGCACCACCATACTCAATTTGCCCTTATCTTTCCATAGCTATTTCTAATCTAAAAACCCACCATTAACTATTGCCCACTATACTTTGAAAAGATTGGTTATTCCAAAGATAGAATACCACAGTTCTAAATCGTAGGTTTTAAGCTGTGGTCACAGTATACTTTTTATGTAGCATCCTTTGTCCCTGTGTTTCAGACTTACATTTTGGTCATTAAATAAGGGCACTATCTGGTAATGGAACAATTATAGGTCTTATAACTTTAGTGTAACCTCTGTGTACCACACACAGGACAGTGCTTTGCTTACCAGTGCTATTAGTCAAATATATGCTGGCATTCACTTCCTTCAGATAGAATCGGTTTCCATTTTTCTGTATGTAAAAAAGATTTCCCAGTTAACAATATATCACAAATGTCTAAAAATATAGTTACTATCTGCAGAAGAAAAGCAATCTAGTACTAATGCACAGAAGAGGAACTAGGGATTAGGCTTGAGCCAATCAAATAAATTGCTGGTAAACATTTTTTTTTGGTCGGTTGTGGGGCTTGAACTCTGGGTCTGAGCACTGTCCCTCAGCTCTTCAGCTCAAGGTGAGCGCTCTACCACTTCAGTTTTCTGGTGGTTCATTGGAGGTAAGTGTCTTATAGACTTTGCTGCCTGGGCTGGCTTTGAACTGTGATCCTCACTCAGATCTAGGCCTCCTGAGTAGCTAGGATTACAGGCATGAGCCACTGGTGCTCAGCTGCTAGTAAAGTTTGTCATAGTTCTGACAGTACTGGGATCTGAACTCAGGTCTCAACACTTGCTAGGCAGGTACTCTACTACTTGAGCTATGCTTTCATCCCTTCTTTTTGCTGGTTACTTTTGGTATAGGGTTTTGCTTTCTACATATTTATGTGCCTAAACCATCTACTTTGGGCTTGTCTTCACTGTTTTAATGACAGACATGTGCCACCTCGTCCAACTTCACTCCTTCTGTGGAGATGGAGTTTCCTAGATTATTCTGCCCAACCTAATCTTACACTTCAGTCCTCTCAATCTCACCCTCCCACAAAGAATAGGATAACAGGTATGTATGTCACTGTACCTGGTTATGAGTTGAAAAGGGGCTGGCCTCCAACTGCAATCCTCCCAATCTCATCCTCCAAAGTGGCTAGTATTATAGATGCAAGCCACTAGCACCCAACTTTTGTCACAATTTAAGTGACATTTTCCTCTGCATTTTGATTCTGAATTGTTGACTTGCAGAAGTAGTCATGTTATCCCTGGACACTGGTGATTTAACTCTCTAGTTTATTCCTTCTGTCCCCTGCTGAGTTCATAATACCTCTAGCCAAGATCATATTATCTTCTTTGCCAGGTTCCCAGACTTTGTCTTCTAGCTCTATCCTTTCAGATTCAGTGCTATTATCTCTTTTGTTTTATTGTTTTAGTGAAACCTGCTGTTCCTCTCCTACTTTGCAAGATGCACACAGAAATCAGGGTGAATGATGTATAGAGTTTGGAAAGAGAGAGAGAGCAAAGGCAAGAGCAGCTGGCGATCATGCCGCTTGAACTACCCTGCCATGGAGTTTAGATGGGACCTTGTTGGCAAAAGAGAGCCACTGACGATTTGTGAGTAAAACTACCTTGGGAAAAAACTAAATGTAGCCAGGTGCCAGTGGCTCATGCCTGTAATCCTAGTTACTCAGGAGGCTGAGATCTGAGGATCGCGGTTCAAAGCCAGCCGGGGCAGGGAAGTCTATGAGATTCTTATCTCCAATTCAACAGAAAACCAGAAGGGCACTGTGACTCAAGTGGTAGAGCTCTCGCTTTGAGCTGAAGAGCTGAGGGACAGCTTCCAGGCCCAGAGTTCAAGCCCCACAACCGAGGGAAAAAAAAACCTAAATAAGGGAGATAAAAATTGAGATTATGTGGGAAGCTGTTTAAATGGTCCAGGTAAGAGGTAAGCCAGCTGGAACCAAACCAAAGCAAAAAGGAATAAAAATGAGGACACACTGGAAAGAAAGTTCTGGAACAAGCATAAAGGAGGACTTGATGACCTCATCACATTATTTCTCTGCAAAGGCAATGTCTCAGCTAGCCAGGCGTTCAAGGTTCTCTATCATTTATCCCCATGATATTCCCATGCTTTCTCTAAACATGGCCACATGCATCATTTTGCTAGTTGGTCTTATGTTCTTGTATCCAAGGATGACCTCTACATTTTCCCTTACTCCACACTGATCTGCCTATATACAAATCTAACCTGTCCTTGAAGGCTCAAATGGTCTTTTCCTTTTAAAATTCCTGACTCTCTTCCAGCTAGAATTAACCTCTCCTTTTTTGTAGGTCATGGGGCTTGAACTCTGGGCCTGGGCACTGTCCCTCAGCAATTCAGCTCAAGGCTAGTACTCCACCACTTGAGCCACAGTGCCCCTTCTGGTTTTCTGGTGGTTAATTGGAGATAAGAGCCCCACAGACTTTGCTGCCTGGGTTGGCTTTGAACCGTGATCCTCAGATCTCAGCCTCCTAAGTAGCTAGAATTACAGGCACGAGCCACCAGTGCCCAGCACCTCTCTTTTTTTTTAATGCTGGTGTTGTATGTAAAGATTTTGTGCTTGCTAGGCTGGTGCTCTACTACTTGAGCCACAACTCCAGCCCAACCTCTTCCTTTATTCTCTCACAACACTTGTGTGAATACCTGGCCATCCCATTCAGTAAGTACCTTTCACAAATCAAGATACAAGTTCAAAACCTGACTGGTATTCATGCCTTCCACAAAAATGGCAAGTATTTGTGTATTTCTAAACTGTGGGATTCTTAAAAATGCAGCTTTTCTAATTCATGTTTTATGTCCTTCCATTTGTAGTTATTGGATGATGAGACAATTCTGACAAGGGTTACACTGCACATCTTGCCTAAATGTCATGATGGTCAGCAATAATAAAACTATCTAAAGATATTGTTTTGTTATACTTGTTATCTGTGCAATGTTTCAAACTAGCTTTTACAATTTATTATTTTAATTTCATTGGCAGTGAATCACTGTTATAGTTGTTAAGGTTAACATTTTAGTGATACTTTTTTTTGTTTGTTTTTTTGGGTCCGGTCATGGGGCCTGAACTCTGGGCCTGGGCACTGTCCCTCAGCTCTTCAGCTCAAGGCTAGCGCTCTACCACTTGAGCCACAGCACCACTTCCGGCTTTTTTCTTTTTGCTTATGTGGTGCTGAGGAATTGAACCCAGGGCCTTTGGCATCCAAGGCATGCACTCTACCACTGAGCCACCTTCCCAGCCCAGTGATTCTTTTTTTTTTTTTCAACATATATGAGACCAAGTGTCCCTGGCTGCTACAGAGGTATAGCAGACAGGTATAGTTAAGAAACAACTTTAATTTAAGCAGGGGGAACGACAACACAGCACTTAGCAGTTATATTGTAGTCTAAATCCTGCTGCATTTTAGTGATTTTTTTGGGGGGGGGTCCAGTCGTGGGGCCTTAACTCTGGGCCTGGGTGCTGTCCCTCAGCTCTTCAGCTCAAGGCTAGTACTCTACCACTTGAGCCACAACGCCACTTCTGGCTTTTTTTTCCTGCTTATGTGGTGCTGAGGAATCGAACCCAGGGCCTTAAGCATGCAAGGTGAGCGCTCTACCACTGAGCCACCTTCCCAGCCCCAATTTTAGTGATTCTTAAGCAAGTCAGTCAGACTTTGAAAAACAGAATGTATATATTTTATGCTTTGTAGATCTCAAAAGGATTTCCCTCATAACAAGTATGGGCATGTATTATCATCGTCTTCTGTCAAATCATTTGTGCTACAGAAAAAAAATTAACCATTGTTTGAAAAAGAAAGGGCTAGAGCCTGGTGCTGGTGGCTTATGCCTTTAATCCTAGCTACTCAGGAGGCTGAGGATCACAATTCAAAGCCAGCATGGGAAGGAAAGTGTGTGTGATTCTTATCTCCAATTAACCAGCAAAATGCCAGAACTGGAGGTATAGCTCAAGTGGTAGAGAACCATCCTTAAGTAAAAAAGCTAAGCAAGATTGAAACCCTGAGTTGAAGCCCCAGTACTGACAGAAAAAAAAATCATAAACTTGTCTTTTCTGGATGGTTAAGAATGATCTGCCACTATAATCTACTGTACATTTAGAAATGAAATTTAGTGTCTTAAGTATAGGGTGGTAAGGTTTAACCAAAAAACAACAGCAATTACAACTGTTTCCTACAAAGTTCTTAAAAGTGCTACATATGCCAATACTAACAACTTTGAGTGTAAGAATACAGAGATTTCTACATAACTATTTTAAATGTTTAAATGTGTCACTGTGGCAAATTGTACTGACATTTTTCATAATAAATAAAATGAGCCCCTATTTTTATAGTAAATGTCATTTTAACTGGGTGCTGGTGGCTCATATCTGTAATCCTACCTACTCAAGACTCTAAGACCTGAGGATCATGATTCAAAGATACCCTGGGCAGGAAAGTCTATGGATTCTTATCTCCAATTAAGCACCAAAACAAGCTAGAAATGGAGTTGTGGCTCAAGTGGTAGAGCACCAGCCTTGAGCAAAAAAGCTCAGGGACAGTTTAGTTCCCACGCCCTGAATTCAGGCCTCATGACAGTCTCCCCCCGCCCAAAAAAAAATCCTTGGAAAATAAAAGTTTCATAGTTCTTTTTTTGGAAAAAAAAAAGATTGCAGGCTTTCTTTGTATCCCACTATTGCAGCCTGCACATGACACAATCAGTATTAGTTGCTTTCTTTGTTGATACACAAGCATTTTCTAAAATTTCCTAAGGAATCTTTACCAAGAAAGGGGCAAGGCTAATGTAGGCATCCTGAGCTCTGGTAATACTTCAGGTATTTCACTTTTCTCTTGCCCTTCTTTGTCTGGTATTTTTGTGATCTAAGGTTACTTAAATCTGTGGAATCAGGACCTACAGAAACAACATGTAGTACATCTACTATATAAACAATACATAAGCTGAGCAACAGTGGCTCACACCTGTAATCACAGCTACTCAGGAGGCTGAGACCTGAGGATGGAGGTTTGAAGCCAGTTGGGACAGGAAAGTCTGTGACACTCTTATCTCCAATTAATCACCAAAAAACCAGAAGTGGTGCTGTGGCCCAAGGGGTAGAGTGATAGCCTTGAGCAAAAAAACCTCAAGGACAAGCCAGGCACTGATGGCTCACATGTGTAATCCTAGCTACTCAGGAGGCTGAGATCTGAAGATCGTGGTTCAAAGCCATCCTGGGCAGGAAAGTCTGTGAGACTCTTGATTTTTTTGTTTTGTTTTTGTCTTTTTGTCAGTTGTGGGACTTGACCAGTGTGCCTGGCGCTATCCCTAAGCTCTTCAGCTCAAGGCAAGCGCTCTACTACTTGAGCCACAGCGCCACTTCCAGTTTTCTGGTGGCTAATTGGAGGTAAGAGTCTCACAGACTTTCCTTACCTGGGCTGGCTTTGAATCGTGATCCTCAGATCTCAGCCTCCTCAGTAGCTAGGATTACAGGAGTTAGCCACCTGTGCCCGACTACTATGAGACTCTTATCTCTAATTAACCACCAGAAAACTGGAAGTGGCACTATGGCTCAAGTGGTAGAGCACTTATTTTAAGCTGAAGAACTCAGAGACAGCTCCCAAGCCCATGACTGACAAAATAAAACCCAAAAACTCAAGGACAGTGCCCAAGCCCTGCCCTGAGTTCAAGCCCCACAACTGACCAAAAAACCCTTGTGTGTGTGTGTGTGTGTGTGTGTGTGTGTGTGTGTGTGTGTATACTATGACATAGTATATAAATTGTATATATAGTATATACTATACATGGTATATATGTATATGTAGCATACATAGAATATATATGTATAGTATACATAATATGTATATATTATGTATAGTGTATACTATAATATACTATATAGATGCTAGCTATTATTATCAATATCACTATTACAAACCATAGTACCACCAAAAGGCTTAAAATGTAATAGACAAAAGTAAGAGTTGTCTAGCCAATTCTAAAGAAAAATATCATCACAGGATTTACTGATATATGGAGAAATTATACAAATAGTTTTGTGGGGGTTTTTTGTTGTAAATTAATTCTTGCTCCTACCCTAGCATCTACATAATGGCAGAATGGACATTCTTGGTGATTATTAATTCAAGATTCTAGCTTAGAGACCACCAAGTGGACTCTGAAGGATAACTAGGGATCATGGGGACTGTACTTTATAATTCAGTTGTGTTGAAATAAAAATAAATATATGCCCCATAAATATACATCACCATTTAGACTTTCCAATACGATTCTCAGAGAATGAACCTAACTTTAGAAATAACTGTTACTCACCATGGCAAAGACAAAGTCAAGATTAATGTTGCTGTTGTTCAGTCTAAGCTGGGCTGTTTGGGGATGACAACTGCCAGTGAAGCTAGTTATATTGGGGTTGATGTTAATAATGACAGGAACCTGTGGGGGGGAAAAGGGAGAGAAAGTAGAGATAAGCTATAAAAGGCAATACAAATCTAGCTACTCAGAAGGCTGAAATCTGAGGATTGTAATTTGAAGCCAGCTCAAGGAAGAAAGTCCCTGAGACACATCTCTAATTAATCACCAAAAAGCCAGAAGTAGAGCTGTGTCTCAAGTGGTAGAATGCTATCCTCCAGCAAAAACAAAACAAAAACAAAAAACCCTCAGGGACAGTACTGAAGCCTAAGTTCAAGTCTCAAGACTGGCACCAAAACAAAAAGACAATAGAGCCAAGCACTGGTGGTTCATGCCTAAAATCCTAGCTACTCAGGAGGCTAAGATCTGAGGATTGCAGTTTGAAGTAAGACCAAGAAGGACAGGCCATGAGACTCTTAGCTCTAATTAATCACCAAAAAAAACTGGAAGTGGAACAGTGGTCAAGGGATAGAGCACTAGCTTTGAGCAAAAAGCTCAGGGGCAGAACCCAGTCCCTGAGTTCAAGCCTCAGGACTGGCAAAAAAAATAAAAGCAATAGAAAGTATTATAATTAAAGGCCAATTCTGGGACAGAAAAAAATCTTTTGTTTGTATACTTAAATCCATGATGTCTTACTTTCAAACAAACTTGGCAGAGGCCCTCAAGCTATGAGTCATACAACTTAAACAATGACACCAATAAGAGAGATGCTTCCACATTAATGAGCCAAATGAAAACACATATTTTTACAGAGCATAAGAGCCATCTGTCTAGTTTCAATCATAGGAGCTTGGAAATGGTATTTATTCATTGGCACTCCCTCTAGAGCCCCAGTGGAAAACTGCATCTGCATCTGTAAGAGCCATGGCATACTTGAGTCCGTCTTGGTGATGTGTGTGTCATCAACTATCATCAACTAACTGGAGAAACAAATAGCTACACTGTTCTGCACACCAACCCACAGCGTTTACATATCCAACTTGTTGGTTTTTCTTTTGGTAGGGCTGGAATGATGAAATCCACAACATTTAGAGGGAAATTTGAAAGGACATGAGGGGATAGATAGGGTTGAGATAGATGGGGAGGTGAGAGGGGAGAATGATGGAAGAGGAGATACACATCAACATGGACTGTATAAATAAATTGACATATGGAATTGAAACTGCTTTGTAAAACTATTTTAAAAAGAAAATTATTAAAAATTATTACTAAAAATAAAAATAGCTGGCACCAGTAATCCTAGCTACTCAGGAAGCTCAGATCTGAGGATCATGGTCCAAAGTCAGCCTGGGAAGGAAAGTTTTTGAGAATCTTATCTCCAATTAACCATCAAAAAGGTGGAAATGGAGTTGTGGTTCTAGTGGTACACTGCTAGCCTTGAGCAAAAGAAGCTCAGGAACAGCCCCAGGACCAGCACATAAATAAATAAATTTAGAGCTGGGTGATGGTGGCTCACACTTGATATCTTAGCTAATCAGGAGCCGGAGAGCTGAGGATTTAGATTTGAAGCTAGCTTGAGCAGGAAAGTTCGTGAGACTCATATTTCCAGTTCACCATCAAAAAGCCAGAAGTGAAGCTGTGATTCAAGTGGTAGAGTGCCAGCTTGAAAGAAAAATCCAAGTGAGAGTGTGAAGCCTCAAGTTCAAGCCTGAGCACCAGCCAAAAAAAGCCAGGGGCTGGTGGCTCCTGCATGTAATCCTAGCTATTATTCACAAGGCTAAGATCTGAAGATCATGATTTGAAGCCAGCCCTGGCAGGAACATTTATGAGACTGTTATCTTCAATTAACCACCAGAAAACCAGAGGCAGAGCCGTGGCTCCCCCGTGGCTCGAAGTGGTAGAGGGATAGCCTTAAGCAAAAAGAACAAAAACAAAAACAAAAAAACTCAGGGACAAAAGAAAACAAGAAAAAATGAACCACAAAAGTATAATAAAAAAAAAGTTTTGTTTCCATTTCTTAGAATTCATTTTATAAGATCATAGGCACATAGCTATTAAGTCCTTGTGATCCTCTTCTAAGAATATCCTCCTTTGGTCTCACTGTATGCATATTTAGAGTTCTGTTTAATCATGTCCAAGTATAGGGTTTTTTTTGTATTTTAATATCCATTGGGTTTGCTTGTAGATTTATAGTCACATTCTAATATAAGTTTGTCTGATTTGGGGGGAGGAGAATAGAGAAGGGGAACATAGAAACTGTGGGACAAAAGGTGAGCTAATTTAGCAGTGATACTCACAGACACTATGTTGGAAAGGAACTATACAACTTACCGGGAAGTAGGTTCAGGAGGAAAAAAAACTGGGAGAAAATGAAATGTACACATTACCTGACTTATGTAACTATAACCCCTCTGCACATCACCTTTACAATGAAATTTAAATAATGTTAATAATAATACTCAGGGACAGCACCCAGGCCTTCAGTTCAAGTCCCACAACCAACAAAAACAAAACAACTTTTAAAACACTAAAATGTTAATATTTATTCATTTAAGAAAAAACAGATGACCAAACCTCTTGAGTGATGTTCAGCTGCAGTCCCATGGTAGCCAGTAGACAAGTGCCATTACCATTAGTAACAGAATAGTTTCCCACCGCTGGGTTTTTCTTTGGAGTAGGTGTTGTAGTAGGAGATGGCACGGTGGTATGAATGATGGGTGTTATCGTTGTGGAAATTTTATCTTCATCACATATAAATTCTAAAACAACAAAGGACAAAATAAACTGAGGTGGTCTTTTTCTTAATTCATGAGGCCAGGGAAAAATAAAATGTTTCAAAATATTTCTCATAGTTAGAAGTCCAAGAGGGTTAATGAGGAGACGGAAATAGCTTGTTAGTACATCATCTTGTAGTCTCTACCTATCCTCACATAGCAGATAAACTTAAGACATATCCATGGGGTTGGGAGAGATGTGGGAGAATGATGGAAGGAGTGACACTGATCAAGATGCATTGTCCTCCTAACTGACCTGTTGAATTGAACAACTACTTAAAGATTCAAAAATTAAAAATTAAAAAACACGGGGCTGGGAAGGTGGCTCAGTGGTAGAGCGCTTGCCTTGCATGCATGAGGCCCTGGGTTCAATTCCCCAGCACCACATAAGCAAAAAGGAAAAAAGCCGGAAGTGGTGCTGTGACTCAAGTGGTAGAGTGCTAGCCTTGAGCTGAAGAGCTGAGGGACAGCGCCCAGGCCCAGAGTTCAGGCCCATTACCGGACTCCCCCCAAAAAAAATTTAAAAAGACATTCAAATTTTATAGCTACTCATACAGGGCTGCACACTCATCTTTTTCAGACCTGTAAATGCCTTTATTAACAAAGATCCCATCTGCCTCTGATTCAGAATCCAGAAGTAATCTGAAAATATTTAATCCCTACTCCTAGTGTGCCTTTTTCCTTCCCATATATAACTACTATAAAATACTATTTACTAAGAAAATAAGTTTAGAAACCATTACAGTCAAGGTACATCTTGCCTGTAATCCTATCTATTCAGGAGGTGGAGATTGGGAGGATCTCAGTTCAAGACCATTGTCAGCAAGCAGTTTATGAGACCCTCAACCAATAAAAAGTTGGGTACCTATCATCCCAGCTATGCAGGAAGCTTAAATATAGGAGGTAAATGTTCAAGCCAGCTTAGGAAAAAATTGAGACCCTATGTGAAAAGTCATACAAGCAAAAAGAGTTGCAGGTGTGACTCCAGAAGTAAAGCTCCTGACAAGCAAGTACCAAACCCTGAGTTCACATCCCAGTACCACCAGAAAAGAATCATTAAAGGATTTTCAATACAAATGAATCTTTTATTCATATTACTTCTACAACAATTCATAGACATTTCAGCCTCTTAGGAAGTATTAGTTTTCCAAAATTGATGAATGAGAAATTGTTACATTTCTATAAACACATACAATCAATTTAGAAAAAAGGCAAGATTAGAACATAGAAATCTAATTTCTAAGCTAAGGTCTTGGAACTGCTAAAAGTCTATGATCAAATGATTTGAGGATCTGTTCAAACATTATGCTTTCTCTCAGCTGAAAAGTTCATAGGTAGACTCTTAAAAGACTATTCTAGCTGATTATAGGTGATTTAATCCTAGCTACTCAAGAGGCTGAGAACTGGGGATTGCAATTTGAAGTGAGCATGGACAGGAAAGTCATGTGACTCTTAGCTCCAATTAACTACTCCCCCTGCCCCCGCCCCCACAAAAAAAAAGCCAGAAGTAAAGCTGTGGCTCAAGTGGTAGAGCCAAAAATTCAAGGACAGTGCCCAGGCCCAGAGTTCAAGCTCTAGGACTGGCACCCAAAAAAAGGACCATTCTACATGTATATCATAAACTTTAAACTACAACTTCCACCTGCAATTTTTAATAATACTTGTTATTAACACAAGCTTTAGTAGAAGCTACAAATAAGCCTTAATGAATGCTTTCAGTTAGAAAACACTGTGGGGGTGAGGATGGGGTGGGTACTAGTAGGAGGGGATTGGGCTAGCATAACAAGTAGGAAGTAAGAGGTTGTGGGATACAAGTGAAATAGATTGTTTGCAACATGAAAACAGAACAATGGATCCTGTTGTAATTTTTTACCAAGAGGGACAAGAAGGGAGAATGACAGAGAGGATGAGATTGATTAGAATTCATAGTAAACCCACAAGGAATATAACAATGAGACACCCCCCACACACAACTAATATAAGCTAATAATATAAAATATACACTAGGGCTGGGAATGTGGCTCAGTGATAGAGTGCTTGCCTAGCATGCCTGAAGCCCCAGGTTTGCTTCCTCAGTACCACATAAACAGAAAAAAGCCTGAAGTGGCTCTGTGACTCAAGTGGTAGAGGGATAGCCTCGAGCAAAATAAGCTCAGAGACAGTGCCCAGGCCTTAAGTTCAAGACCCAGGACAGGCTAAATAAATTAAATAAATAAATAAAACATATACTAGCTGGCAGTGGTGGCTCAGGCCTGTAATCCTAGCTAATCACAAGGCTGAGCTCTGAGACCTGCAATTCAAAGCTAGCTCAGGCAGAAAAATCCATGAAGCTTTTAATCTCAATTAAGCACCAAAAAAGCTGGAAGTGGAGATATGGTTTAAGTGGTAGAGTACTCACTTGAGCAAAAAAGCTCAGGGACAATGCCCAGGACGAGTTCAAGCCCCAGGACTGGCACCAAAATAAAACCCTAAAATACATATATACATCGATTTAAAAAAAAACACTTTGGATAATGACCTTGATGAATACCATCTGGTATGCTCTACCCTTAAAGTAAGATTCAAGTATAGAAATACATACTTTATGTACTTACCTTTTCTGCTCACTGTGCCATTTTCAACAAAAGGTTGTACAAGAACATCCGAATATTGCTGCACAACATGGCCAACTGGTATAGTTAATAAGCTATTGCATCTAAAGATGTCACTCAATGGAATTTTCATTGTCACCTTGTGATGAACAGTAACACTTCCTATAAAACAAGAACACCAATGGCTGTTTCCAAGAAAACAGGAAAAAGTAATAATAACATAAATGTTTTTGGTTAGGCAGTGTGGCTCACAGGTACTGTGATCCTAGCTATTTGGGAGGCTGGGAATAGAAGGACTGTGGTTTGAAGCTAGCCCAGGCAGAAAAGTTCTCGGTATCATTTCACAGCCTATAGCTGGGTTCAGGGGACTATACCTGCTATTATCCTAGCTGTGGGGGAAGGCTGCAATCAGGATTGAAGTTCTAGGCCAGCCTAGACTGAAAACTCTGACTCTATCTCAATGAAAAGCTGGATGTGACACCCATGTCATTCCAATTATGACAAAGTCTAATAGGGGAATCATAGTCCAGGCACACACTTAGACCAAGAAGGAAGACACTTTCTCAAAAATAACCAGGGCATGCCCAGGCCCTTAGTTCAAGCCCTATGACCAACCAAGAAAAAAATCAAACTAAAATAACCAAGGCAGGGCTGCGAAAGTAGCTCAGGGGTAAAGTGCTTGCCTCCCATGCCATGAATCCCTGGGTTCGATTTCTCAGCACCATATAAACACAAAAAAGCCGCAAGTGCCACTGTGGCTCAAGTGACAAGAGTGCTAGCCTTGAGCTGAAGAGCTGAAGGACAGTACCCAGGCCCAGAGTTCAAGCCCCACAATCAACAAAAAAAAAATACCCATGGCAAAATAGGGCTAGAGAGATATAGTTCCGTTGGAGGTATAGATCAGCAGTAGACTGCCTATCTAATGAGCATGAGGTCTGAATGCAAACCCCAGTACAATCATAAATATGTTTTAAAGACTTTTTGTCGGGGCTGGGAAGGTGGCTCAGTGGTAGAGCGCTTGCCTTGCATGCATGAGGCCCTGGGCTCGATTCCTCAGCACCACATAAGCTAAAAGAAAAAAGCCGGAAGTGGCTCTGTGGCTCAAGTGGTAGAGCGCTAGCCTTGGGCTGAAGAGCTGAGGGACAGCGCCTAGGCCCAGAGTTCAGGCCCCATGACCGACCCCCCCAAAAAAAGACTTTTTGTCCTCTCTGCCAGCCCCACTACAAGTACAAAGTGTACGAACATATGACATGTCGAAAGGAATGATAAATTCACTATGGTGGAAACATAGGCAATAGGAAGAAGTAATGAAGGTTAAAAGGGAAAGACAAGATGCAGGGGTTCACATTGGAACATCTTCTACCATCTAAGGGAGATATAGGCTTTGTTAGCAATGGAGGACTGGTTTCCGTTTATTTGAAGGAAAACAGAAATCTAAATTAAGAAGGTCAAATTAGAAATACTTATCTGAGATAGAACTTACAGGACCTGAGTATAAGAAGGAATAAATGGGTAAATCACAGATTTCATAGTAAATCGTTATGTTTGTGCTACTATCCAAAAGCAAATTATTTCTGTGAACTTACAGAACATCTTCTGGATGGGATTTAAAGACCCTTCCATTTCAGGGAATCCTTAGGTGAAAGAAGTTATATACATTCTTTGTGGTGTTTAGTGGAATTCTTGTAGAAAAACTTCAAAAGACTATGACTGACCTTATCTAAATGGTTTAATTTCTTTTGGAGAAGAAGCAAGAAATGAAGATCTTAAGTTGCTTAATACATACAGGCTATTTCTGTCTCTCCCATCATGTAACAAGGCAGCCACTTAATGCTGCCTTGGCACCCCCTAATGATCAAATTGTTTCATTAACTTTTTTTCTTAAAACTATCAATATTAACAAAAATGAATAGATACATGAACTGGTTTTATGGACAGACTTCAAAAACAGATGAGTAACATAACAAGTTGTAGCTGAGTGCTCACACTTGTAAGCCTAGCTACTCAAGAGGCTGAAGTCTGAGGATCTCAGTTCAAAAACAGCCTGAGCAGAAAAGTCCATGGGACTCTCTTCTCTAATTAACCAGCAAAAAGCTGGAAGTGGAGGTGTAGCTCCTGTGGTAGAATACCAGCCTTGAGTTAAACAGCTAAGTCAAAATAAGACTGAATGAAAGCCCCAGAACTGGAACACAGAAAAAAAGTTACAGACATACTGGAATTATACTATGAAAAGACATGTTTTGAATTTGTACTGCTTGTGAATATGCACATACGTACTAAAATAGAAACATATGACCAGGAAGAGAAGAGGACAAAAAAAAAACCCTCAAAGTATCTACAAGGGTGTATTTCTTTAAATCAATAAAATGATGAAGAAAATATTTTTAAATGATATTTATTAATTCTGGGTAATGGGTACTTATGGGCCTTTTACACTATCCTGTACTGTGTTGTATTTCAAACATGTTTTAAAAGAAAATACTGGCTTCAAAGTTACTTCACTCATCAAGTAAATTACTATTTCAGAATAATGAATTATTTCAAAGAACAATTCTCAACACTGCCATTTAGGAAGCCTTTTCAACTTTCAAATCATTGCAAGTATTCTATTACTTAGAATCTAGTCATGGAAAAAGTAATCATCCTGTTGTTTAAAATAAAGGGGGATTGCCAGGCAGTGGTGGCTCAGGCCTATAAGGAGGCTGAAATCTAAGGATCCAGGTTCAAAGAAAGCCCAGGGAGAAAAGTCCTTGTTAGACTCTTATCTCCAATTAACCACTAGAAAACTGGAAGTGGAGCTGTGCTCAAAGTGGTGGAAGTGCTAGCCTTGAACAAAAGAGCTCAGAGACAGCATCCAAGCCCTGAGTTCAAGACCCACAACTGATCCAAAAAAAAAAAAGGTGGACGGGGATAACGCCAACTGCTAATGGCTTACACCTGTAATCCTAGCTACTCGGAGAGTTGAAACTGAAGGATCAAAGTTCAAAGCTAGCCCAGTCAGGAAAGTCTGTGAGACTCTTATCTGCAATAAACTACCAAAAAAAGCCGGAAGTAGAGGTGTGACTCAAGTGGTAGAGTACTAGCCTTGAGCAAAAAACAAATAGTTCAGGGACAGCATCTAGGCCCAGAGTTCAAGCACAAGGACCAGCAAAAATAAATTGATAAAATAAGAGGGCTAAGGAAAAGAGCTGTTAACATTTTAGTTTCTCTGTCCAATCATGTCAGACTAAATCCCCCTCCTTTATGGTAGTAGCCCATGTGGCCTAGGCATTGTGCTTGATTATTGTCCTCTTCAGAAATGCCTCTGAAGCTGGCACCTGGTCTTAGTGTCCACTCACTTTCAAGTTAATCCTGTTTTTGTTATACAATTCTCTCACTTAAAAAACTCCAAAATAGTTCCCTTTTACATACCCTGTCAATCTAAATGCCTTTTCCAAGGTCCCTTATAATTTAGTCACACTGTATTTGGCCAACTTTCTTTTCTTTTCCACTGCACACATAGAGCTGTACTTTTCATCAGGCAACTGTCCAATTACTGCTGCCCATGCTCTGCTTCCCCCTAGTGGAAACATCCTACTCAAATTCCACCATTAGGGGAGTTTTAGCTCAGGTCCCACTTCTAGAGCAAGCTTTCTCACCCCTGTCACACACTGATTTCTCCTTTCTCTGGCTCATGATCAGGACCACTAGGGAGAACACTTTTAAAGCTGGCAGAGACCCCCAGATGGGATCAGGGAATATGTCCCACGCCCATTTTACATTTCAGAAGAACCGTTCATTAATCCCTCAAACCAAATGTGCAAACAGCAGGAAAAAAAATCAGACTGAACTCCATGTTTGCGGATTTCTCCACATAAGTTGTGGACACAATTTAGCTGTGTCTCAACTAGTTTTCTAAGCTTCTTCAAAGCGAAGAAAAAAACATTGCAATTCTCAAAGACAATGCAGGACACAAATATACATATCTAACCTACCCAGTAACAACTTTTGTTTGTTATTCACTCAAACTTAGAGATTAGTAAAAAAGAAAACTTTAAATTTCAGTCTGTGCTATCTCTCAAGTTTAAAGTATACCTCATTTATTTCTGGGTCTTTAAATTATAATCTTTTCCTATCTGTAAGTCAAATGATTATTATTCCACAAGACTTGATAAATAATGCTGAGAAGAGCTAAGTTACTACAAACAGGAAGTTGATCTAATGTCATTGGAGGTGGGAAAGGAGAGTATTATATCTTTAAGAAAAGTAAAATCTCAACCTGGGCAAACTGGGTATGGCAGTCCACGCCTATAATCCCAGCACTTAGGAAGTCATAAGTAGACTATGAGTTCAAGGCAAGCTTTACCTGTCTCAAAAACAAAACAAAAGGGACTGGGAAGGTGGCTCAGTGGTAGAGAGCTTGCCTTGAATGCATGAGGCCCTAGGTTCGATTCCTCAGCACCACATAAGCAAAAAGAAAAAAGCCAGAAGTGGCGCTGTGGCTCAAGTGGTAGAACGCTAGCCTTGAGCGGAAGAGCTGAGGGACAGTGCCCAGGCCCACAGTTCAGGCCCCACGACCGGACCCCAAAAAAATGTAAATATCCATTATCTGTACTTTCAAATTATTTATTACATATTTCATTTCTGGGAATGACAATGAGCTAATTGCCTGTGCTTTCTCAAGTTCATTTTGACCTAAAATTGTCTCAAAAGAGCAGCAAATGATGACTTTAGTCATTTAAACGTTAATCATTATTTACTTTTCAGTTAAAACATGATCTGAATAGTAAAAAAAAAAAGATCTAAAGAAAAATCATTTCTTTTAGTCTCATTTACTGAACTTGTACACAGTGATTAGGAAAGGATTTTTCCCTCATTCAACATCTGTCCATTGCCTACTATTGAATAAGATAATTAGTATCAGTTACCTTTGGGGAGGTCACTAAAGTTCATCAAGTCTTATGCCCTTTACCCAATGAAATGAGGTATCTTCTTCCCAGGGTTACTGCAGTTAACTTATTACTTCAAGTACAGAGTAAAGTGCCCCCCCAAATGGCAGCCAACACCATTACTAAGTCTGACATGTGATCAGGGACAGGGAGGGATACAAAGACTTGGTTTTCTATTCTAGTTAGGAAGACAAATGTACATAATGATGACTTTTTAAGTGTTTTACATTTTTATTATTAGTAAAAAGCCAAGAATATAATATCAATCCAATTCTTAAGGTTACCTTTTTGTGCAGCATCAGGAAATGTTGTATTATCACTCATGTTGTAGGTAAATGAGATACCATCAATTAAATAATTAGATGCCTCCATGGTAAAATTCACAATCCAAGAGAAACCGGATCCAAATTGTACTGCAATTTTGGAACGATTCTGGTTATCCCTACAACTGCTTCCATTATATGTTGCATTGGAAAAGTCTGAAATGGTTACAGTTTTCTAAAAGCAAAGAGAAGTTTGGGGTGAGGAACAAACATGTAGCAGTGTTAACTCTGGGAGACTAGCCCCCTCAGTGTAAAGCATACTTTGCCACAGCCCTTTGTCTGGTGGGCTTAGATTCTTCAGCCACATACCAATCTTAAGAACTGAGAAAAGGCAAAACTTGCCTGAACTACTATTTTTCAACTGGTTGGGTTTGTTTTGTAAAGCTAGGGTTGACTTATCACTGAATACATTACCAGTTTATCAGCTGTTTTTTCCTTAGAAGTTTGACTGTGTGTGTAGGGCACCAGTGGTGACTCATGCCTATAATCCTAGCTACTCAGCAGGCTGAGATCTGAGGAATGTGGTTCCAAGCTGTCCCAAGAAGGAAAGTCCTTGATTCTTATCTCCAACAAAAGTAGAAGCGGTGCTAGCCTTGAGCAAAAAAGCTCAGGGACAGCACCCAGGTTCTGAGTTCAAGCCCCAGTACTACCCCACCCTCCCTGTAAGTAGATAGGACCTTAACAAAAAGAAAATAAAGCAACAAGACCAAGGAGACCACTCTAAAGAGGGGAGGATCTAATAATAAACCTGTTTTATTTTTTAATTTTTTTTCCTGTAAAGATACTATACAGAGGAGTTACAGTTACATGAGTAAAGTAATGAGTACTTTTCCTATCGAGCATTGTTACCCCCTCCTTTGTTTTTCCCCTATTATTCCTTCCCTCCCCACCTTCCCAACTCTTCCTCCCCTCCCTGCTGAAGTTGAAAAGTTTGTTTTCAACAGTGTCTTGTGCATCTCATTGTTTCAATGGGTCAACCTGTATCCTTGTGTCAGATTTTGTTATTTCCCTTCCCCACCCCAAATTAGAAAAATATATATAAAAAAATGCAGGACACCAACATCAAATACAGTGAAAACAGGGGTTATACCATGGGGAAAGAACATACAAAAGAAACAAAAATCATATACTACATTAAAAACAACAGCGACAAAGAAAAAAACCTCTGTGTCCCTATCTTGGGTAGTAAACTGGTTTTTTTAAAGGACAAGTTTTAATGCTAGTACATTTTAAACACCATGCAGCATTCAGATCACATGTCCTTAAACATCTCCAAGAAAAACTCTGAAGAACCAAGGAGTTAGAAATATTCATTGTAATGAAACAGAATAACTACAAGAATATATTTCCAATTGTAACCCCTCTGTACAGTATGTTCACAAAAAATTAAAATTAAAATTAAATTAAAAAAAGAATATATTTCCAAAACCACAGAATTTAAGTGCTAACATCAGTTAATGTGAAATCTGATTTATATAAACACCTAAATAATAAAAGTCAGAATTAAAATCAAAGAAAAATAAATATACTTACAAAAGTGTTGTTTGTAGTATTATAATGTATTGTGAAATTCATCTGCCATTTTGCAGAAAGACAAATGGCTTTTTCTGTATTGTTCAAAGTAAGTTCCAATGCATACGACTGGACAGCTCCTAGATTTAAAAAATAACACTTTGAAATTGTACTACAATAACATATATAAGCTGGGCACTGGTGGCTCATGCCTGCAATTCCTAGCTACTCAGGAGGCCGAGATCTGAGGATTATGCTTCAAAGCCAGCCAGGGCAGGAATGTCTGTGTGAGAGTCTTATCTCCAATTAACCACCAGAAAACCAGAAGTGGTGCTGTGGTTCAATCAATGGTAGAGCTCAGGGGCACCCAGGCCAAGCCCCACAACTGACAAAACAAACAAACAAAACATATATAAATAATAAATTCTATACAGTCCTGAAAATTCAACAAGCTCTAAGATGAAGTTAAGTACTTTTTAATATATATGGTTTTCTGCTGGTTCTGTTTTCTTTTAAAAATAACAGTACTGAAGATTAAACTCAGGGCCTCCCTCTAATTGGGTAAGCATTGTACCACTTGAATTCTACCTCCATTCCCCACCTTTTATTGAGACTCAGTCTCCCCATATACATCAATTTACGATCCTGTTGCCTCTGCCACTCAAGAACTGGGATCACAGGTATGGTATGCATCACCATACAGCATTCAGATGTTCCTTTCTAACAGAATCTTCCTGGCAAAGGTAGCATTTTTCTCTTCTGAATAGAGTGGTTACTCTATTGAGATGCTTTGGTAACACCACAATTGGTAACATTCACCTTCTGCTTCCTAATAATCATATCCATGTTCATTTGTGCCTTGCTAGTTTTGTTTCAGGCAATTATAGTATGCCTTTCTTTCTTCAGTGCTGGGGATAATATCCAAAAGCCTCCCTACATACTACTGAACTACTCTACCACCAAGTTACTCTGCCTTTTGGGGTTTTTGAAGTAAATAAGGTAGGAGGAATCATTCAGGGGGCTTTATTTTTATTTTTTTATTGGTCCTGGGGCTTGAACTCTGGGCCTGAGCACTGTCCCTCAGTTCTTCAGCTCAAGGCTAGTGCTCTACCATTTGAGCTACAGTGCCACTTCCGGTTTTCTGCTGGTTTATTGGAGATAAGAGTTTCATGGACTTTCCTGCCCGAGCTGGCTTTGAACTGTGATCCTCAGATCTCAGCCTCCTCAGTAGGTAGTATTACAGGCATGAGCCACTGGCACCCGGCTATCAGGGGGTTTTAAAAACTCCTACTTCTCCTCAGGTACAGGTGGCTCATGCCTATAATCCTAGCTAGTCAGGAGGCTGAAATCTGAGGATTGTGGTTCAAACCCAGTCTGGTCAGGAAAGGCTATGAGTCTGGAAGTGGAGCTGTGGCTAAACTCATAGAGGGCTAGCCTTAAGCAAAAAAAAAGCTCAGGGACAGTGTCTAGGTCCTAAGTTCAAGCCCCAGAGCGCACGCTCGCGTGTGTACGCGCGCGCGCGCACACACACACACACACACACACACACAGTGTCTAGGCCCTAAGTTCAAGCCCCAGAGCCAACACACACACACACACACACACCACACACACACACACTTCCTGCTTCTCTTAAATAATAATGATAGGCTGTCCCATGGTCTAGTTGCTTTAAATCTATTCCTAAAACACCTGGTGTATTCCCAAATTCTTACTAATATTATCAGGTATACAATAACACTTGTCAACAATAACAATAAGAAGCAATATTGAAAAGAGCTGCTAGATTCACAATAAAAAGTTTCATCGTTTTTTGGGGGGGATCCGGTCGTGGGGCCTGAACTCTGGGCCTGGGCGCTGTCCTTCAGCTCTTCAGCTCAAGGCTAGCGCTCTACCACTTGAGCCACAGCGCCACTTCTGGCTTTTTCCTTTTTGCTTATGTGGTGCTGAGGAATCGAACCCAGGGCCTCAGGCATGCAAGGCAAGTGCTCTACCACTAAGCCACCTTCCCAGCCCCTACTTCCTAAATTCTTAACCTACTACCTCTTTAGGCAGAGACCTTAAAGACCCAAGAAAGCGTTGGGATTTTGTATCTAACTTGACTCTGATCCTTTCACTTCTACATTACAGGAACATTACCTATGAAATTGAAGTGCTCAAGGCCTCTTACTCTAATGCATAGTAGAAAATATGCCAACAAATATGCCTGCAGCATAAACAATGGACAATCATCTAAAAGGTTTCTTCACACAGTACCCAAGAGGTAAGCTGTTTCCTGTTCAGATAGCTACAAAGCCTTAAACGATATCTGAACAATTCACCATCATCTACAGGCAGGGGCATGCTATAGACTGCAGAGAACAAAGTCCTAAGAGGAATAGCGAGCGGGCGTACCTCAGCAACAACTTTCAAGCTGTACACAGCTGTCATGCTCCAGAGACCTGGCTGTTTTAGCAAGCCTAGACAGTATGCTAATGCTTGTGGTTACTTAAGTACTCACAAAGGCTCAAAAGGACTGTGTGATGTAGGTTTTACTACCATTCTTTCCTCCGTACAATATGGGCTGGAGCTGTCAAGCAGATCCAAGGCCACCCTAAAGTTGTACTGAGAATTAGAACTTGCAATTTTTCTAATTAACTTGAGTTTGACTTTTCAGATGCTTGAGTTTTGAGACTGGCTTAAAGTCCCCAGCTTCTGAGCCACCCTCAGAAGAGTGTCTGGGTTAAATCTCACTTGGTCATAATGAATGTTCATTATTGTTGTTTTTGGTGCCAGTCCACAGGGGCTTGAACTCAGAGCCTGGCACTGACCTTGAGCTTATTTACTCAAGGCCAGAGCCACAACTCAGGTTCTTTTTGATACATTACTGGATTTGATTTTCCAAGTATTTTACAGTACTGGGAATCTGGCTTGTATGCTCATTAGAGAGATGGGTATACAGCTTTCTTATTTTGTTGCCCATGAAATTTGGAAGTAGAATGGTGGTTACCAGAAGCTGATGACTAAAGGAGAAAAGAAGGATGGGGAAATGTTGATCAAAGGGGACTGAGCCACAGCTAGGGGCAAGCATCTCTGGTGTGCTACTGCACAATAGAGCAACTATAGACAATAATGTACTGTACATTTCAAAAAGCTAGAAAGAAAGCTTTCAGAGTTGTCACCATAAAGAAATGATCAATCATTGAAATTGAATGAAACATTTAATCTGATTTTTAAACATTACATATATATCTCTGTATTGAAACATCATCACACAAACCCACTCTACAATGCTTAATTGTTATGGTCTCTGTATCACTTTTTTAAAAATAGCCAGGCACTAGTGTCTCATGTCTGTAATTCCTAGCTACTCAGGTGGTTGAGGTCTGAAGATCTGAGGATCAAGGATTGAGGACTACCTCTTGAGAAATAATAGTAGTCTCTTGGAGATATTGCCAAGAGCCTCTCATCTCCAATTAACCCACAAAACTCTGAAGGTAGAATTATGTCGCAAGTGTTAGAGTGCCAGTATGGAGTGAAAAAGCTAAACAAGAGCATGAGACTCTGAACTTAAGCTCCAGTACTGGCAGAAAATTTTTTTTTAAATAAAGCCTTTAGCTTTAGGATATTCTCCTTCCTTGTTTTGAAGACACTTAAAACAATTTAAAAAAAGAAAAGCCTTTCATGTATTAATCATTTTCTTTCCAAAGACATTAGAGTAGAAAGAAGGCCAATTCAAATAGTAACTGGATCAACATGTCCTTAGAAGTGCAAGTTTATGAAGCAGAAGGTACAGGTTGTACTGTACATTTATTTATCACTTAAAACTAAATTCTAGATGGTCTATCTACCCTGTTGCCCATGACTATGACCTGAGAAATTCCCAGAGGCCCTGTCACACTGCTCACTTGCCTCCCAGCCTTTCTGCCTTGTGAGTGATTATTATGATGATGATAAAGGTGATGTTCAGAAGATGATGATAAAGGTGATGTTCAGAGAGGTTATGGTTGCATAAGTCAGGTAATAAGTACATTTCTTTTTGGACAGTGTCACCCCTTCCCTCTCTCCCAGTTTTTCTCTCCTCTCCACACCTACAAGTTGTATAGTTCATTTTCAACATAGTGTCTAGTGAGTACCACTGCTGCATTTGTTCACCCTTTGTCTCTCCATTTGTGCCCCTTTATCCTCCCAAAGATAAATAAAGAAAAAACTTCTTGTCTCCATGTCATGGATTTCATTTTGATAAATATTTTATATGACCAGAGGCACAAAGACTTTGCACCTTTGTGCTCTTCCCCTAAAAATATCCTCCTTCAGCTGATTCTTTCCTTCTAGTCTCCATCTCAAACTGCACAGGGATCACTTTTACTCAGCTCTTCAGTTCAAGGCTAGTGCTTTACCACTTGAGCCACAGCGCCACTTCCGGCTTTTTTCTTTTATTCTGCTTATGCGGTGCTGAGGAATCGAACCCAGGGCCTCATGCATGCAAGGCAAGCACTCTACCACTGAACCACCTTCCCAGCCCTAATATTAATTCTTTTCCTGTTCCTCCAAATGGGCTCCCTCAGGCCCTCAACTCTCTAAATGAAAGACAGGGCAGGACATTAAAACTCAATTTCTAGAACTCAAAAGTTTTAGAAATAGCTTTTACTACATTCTGTTTGTGAAATCCTATTGTTTTGTCTTACAAATTCTCCTTTAAATCCAATCTTTGCCATTTATTTCTGCTCCCAATCTACCCACTCCACCCCTAAATTACTACAGTACCTCAGAAGTACCAAAAAAACCCTGCAAGATTCAGTCCCTACCACAACTTCTTCAAATGTTTACTGGATCTAAAACACCTATATGACCTCTTGCCACGTTTTCAAAGTAATACTTAAGCTAACTATTTCCCCAGAACACACCCTTTAAATCTGGTTAAACTTGTTTGCACTGGACCCAAAAGCCACCACTTCTACCCCTAGCTTCTATTATTCCTGACACTTGAAATCTATTTTCTTCTGCTGACAAAAATGTTCTTCTTACTGTCCCTTTTTTTGGCTGCCCCAAATCAGATATCCCCCTCTATGGATTATAACTCCTGGTATAACTCCTGGTCTATATCACAGGGGGTGAAAAACTTGGACACTTGCTTTCCTATTGTCCTTTACCACAATGAAGGAAAAATTCTAGGCTTTGCCTAACAAATTTATCCATCCCAGACTTAGAATGGAGCTGTCAGTATAAACAACAGCCAAGAGTTAAGGGAGTAACTGCAGTAGAATTAAGTGCCCAGACAACAAGGTAGCAGTAGCCAGTGGTGCCAGCCTAAGTTTCTTGCTTGGTGGTGGTGATACAGTTCTCTACCATGACTTAGGGTATTAAATCAGGCTTTGGAATAAATAGCCAAAAGTACCAGGCATTCTGAGTTACTTTCATAAATTCAATGTTTTGACATACAACATACACAGAGGAAAGGGCACATCACAAAATATGTAAGGAAAAAGTACACAAATATATTTGTGTCAAGTATACAGTTGAAACAATTTTCACCCACTGAGTTCTTTTTTGTCAAAAAGCAAAATACACAAGTACAAGGTCTGACCCTCAATATTTGTGGAAATTGTCTCCCAAATACTGATACCAAAATCCACAGATATTCCAGTCCCTTATGTAAAATGGCATGTATAGAATGTATAGTATTTGTATAGAATCTATGCTCATCCTCCTACTTTAAATCATCCCTAGATTATTCATAATCTGAGCAAGTAATCTAAACAGATACTTTTCAAATGAAAAAAATAAAAATAGCCAATTAATATATAAAAATGTAGTCAACAGCTTAAAGGCACTATGGAAATGCAAATCAATTATTTTATGCCAGTAAATCCTGTCTCTTCTATTGAAATTTCCCAAATCACAATTTTCTTTTTTTCTTTCTTTCTTTCTTTTTTTTTTGTGGGTGATGGGCTTTGAACTCTGGGCCTGGGTGGTGGTGTCCCTGAACTTTTCAGCTCAAAGCGAGCGCTCTACCACTTGAGCCACAGCGCCACTTCTGATTTTCTGGTGGTTAACTGGAGATAAGTGTATCACGGACTTTCCTGCATGGGCTGGCTTTGAACCATGACACTCAGATCTCAGCCTCCTGAGCAGCTAGGATTACAGGTGTGAGCCACCAGCACATGGCTCAAATCACAATTTTCAACTGTCATTTCGCAACAAACTAATTGTTGCTGTGCAAAATAACAGTCCATAGCAAGTAATTCCTTAGTATGAAAAAAGTACCAAAGTCTGTGAATAAATGATAAACATGGGATTTCCTTTTGATAATGTTCCGTAACACATCTGAATTCCAATATATTCCATTAATCAGATGATTCTATCTGTGCCACAGACCCTTATAATGTGTCTTTTATATGGATGTCATCTTCATCTGTCACCAGTGTCATGGTAGAGGAAACCAGATCTATTACTTTTTCTCTATCTGCTATCATTCCTAGTAATGCTGAATACATATTAGATTTTCAATAAATACTGATTACATCAAAGTGAAAATCCCCTGCAATAAGGACATGAAATTGAGTTTAGTCTCATTACAGGAAAGCTTGTGCTTTAGCACTTCCAAAAAATGAACCTATCAGTCTTCTGAATACTTGCTCCTATTTCATATTAGTTTTCACCCAGTAAGTTCTGACATGGATTTCAAGCTAACACTGCTACCTTTTCCATAAAATCAGCTCAAGGTTAATATATTTACAGTTTAGTAAAAAGTCTCTAGTGTGAAATGTCCAACCTTACTGCTACACGTGATGTTAGAATAGCCAAAAACATTTTAGCTTTTAAAGCTTTAAGGTTTTAAAATTCATAGCTGAATATATCCTAGAATGTGTGATCATGGAGCTGAGAATTTATTCTCCAAAGAGAAGGAAAAGTCATGTCCTAAAAAATGACATTCTTGGGGTTAGGAAGGTGGCTCAGTGGTAGAGCACTTGCCTTGCATGCCTGAGGCCCTGGGTTCGATTCCTCAGCACCACATAAGCAGAAAAAAAGAAAAAAGCCGGAAGTGGTGCTGTGGCTCAAGTGGTAGAGTGCTAGCCTTGAGCTGAAGAGCTGAGGGAAAGCACTCAGGCCCAGAGTTCAGGCCCCACAACTGGACCCCCCCAAAAAAATAACATTCTTGCCAAGTGCCAGTGACTCACACCTGTAATCCTACCTACTCAGGAGGCTGAGATCTGAGGATTTTGGTTCAAAGCCAGCCCAGGCAGGAAAGTCTGTGAGTGTCAGAAATGGCACTGTGGCTCAAATTGGTAGAGTGCTAGCCTTGAGCAGAAATGCTCAGGGACAGCGCTCAGGCACTGATTTCAAGCCCCACAACTGACAAAAGAGGGAAAAAGAAAACAAAATTCTTAAATTCAAATATCTCTTCAATCTTATTTACAAAAATTTATATTCTTTCAAAACTCAGACCTTATATGTTCAAAACATAGCAAGGTTTTTACAATAAAACTAGAGTTAGGTAGAGCGAGGTGATAATACTAATAAGAAAACAGTATCAAACACATACAATGACCTGAAAAACAATCTAACAAGATTTTTAAGAACACCCATCCTGGGCTGGGATGTTGGTTCAGTGGTAGAGTGCTTGCCTCACATTCATGAGGCCCTGGGTTCAATTCCTTAGCACAACATAAGCAGAAAAGGCCAGAAGTGGTACTGTGGCTCAAGTGGTAGGGCACTAGCCTTGAGGGACAGCGCCCAGGCCCAGAGTTCAGCCCCCACGAGAGACAAAAAAAAAAAAAAGGAACACCCATCCCTGAAGCTGAAGACCAGAATTCAAAACAGGGAGACTAAGTTACTGCCTGTGAGACTTGTAGCATGTTACCCTTGCTCAAAACTGTAGTTGTTAATAAGGTCTTCAATAACATATAAATCCCTCAGACATGAGTAATTTTCCAAGCAAGTTAGTGGTTCCTGTACACATGCCTCCCTTCCAATAAATACATTAGCTAAAGGAATCCTTGCCAGTTTTTAGGAATGTTTACTTTCATATTATTAGGTCTTTTTTGGTGGGAGTTTGCAGGCTCTAGAGCTTAAACTCAGGACCTCATGCTCTCGCTTGGCTTCTTTGCTTGAGGCTGGTGCTGTACTACTTGAGTCATACCTCCACTTCTGGTTTTTTGCTGGTTCATTGGAGATAGTTTTGCTGTATAAATCTTCAAATCTTGATCCCCAAATCTCCTGAGTAGCTAAGATTCTAGGCATGAGCCAACAGAGCTTGGCTCACCCTATTAAAATCTTGACCTCAAGCCAGGCACCAGTGGCTCACGCCTATAATCCTAGCTACTCAGGTCGCTGAGATCTGAGGATTGTGGTTCAAAGCCAGCCTAGGCAGGAACTTTTATCTTCAATTAACCACCAGAAAACTGGAAGTGGAGCTGTGGCTCAAGTGATAGAGCACTAGTCTTGAGCTGAAGAGCTCAAGGACAGTGCTCTGGCCCAGAGTTCAAGCCCCACAACCAACCAAAAAAAGTCTTGACCTCAAATTTACCTATCTTTGGCCAAAGGGCTTTAAAAAGACCTTAAAGGTGCATAGTACTGTATACCACATATTTACTTTTTCTTTTTCTGTCATGTGACTGATAGCTTTCTCACAGATTTACCAGATTAACTGTTTGTCTTTCACAATTTCTGATAAAAGTTTACTCACTACATTAATTACACTCTTGCTTTTTGGTTTTATAATACAGAAAGGTAGTGATATGACTTTATGCTATGGATATGTATAAAAGAACATTAAAAAAAAACAAGAGGGCTGGGAAGGTGGCTCCGTGGTAGAGTGCTTGCCTTGCATGCATGAGGCCCTGGGTTCAATTCCTCAGCATCACAGAAGCAGAAAAAGCTGGAAGTGGCGCTGTGACTCAAGTGGTAAAGCACTAGCCTTGAGCTGAAGAGCTGAGGGACAGAGCTCAGGCCCAGAGTTCAGGCCCCATGACCGGCAAAAAAAAAAAAAAAAACCAAGACAGGAGATACAGCTTAAGTGGTAGAACATCAGTCATTAGGGAAAAAGCCAAACTAAAGCTCAAGGTCAACAAACACATACACACACATACACAAAAATGCATACATACACACACACACCGCACAAGTCAGTAGTCCAAGAACTAGGAGGCAGAGGCAGAACAATCATTAAGTTCAAGGCCAGCATGGACTATTAGTGAGTTTCTACCTGAAAAACAAAATTACTAGGACAAACAGTTTGAAGTCATAGAATGACTTCATTTTTAAGACCAGAAAGTATATAAGGAAATGAGATTCAACTCTAGTCAACTAATAGAAAATGCTTATTGCTGAGTGGTATTTGGCAGATCTCCAGAATTCTTTCACAATACAGAGTAGGAAACCAACAAGTACTTGCAAAATACACTTGAGGAGCTGGGTGCTAGTGACTCACGCCTGTAATCCTAGCTACTCAGAAGGCTGAGATCTGAGGATCATGGTTCAAAAGCCAGTCCAGCCAGAAAATCAGTGAAACTCCTCTCCAATTAACCACCAGAAAATCAGAAGTGGCACTGTAGTTCAAGCAATAGAGCGCCAGCTTTGAGCAAAAAGAGCTCAGGGATAACACCCAGGCCCTGAGTTCACGCCCAAAGATCCACCAAAAGAAAAAAAGCAGACAAAAAAAGCAAACAAACAAAAAACATTTGTGGATCTGAGGCTATCTCTGATCACTTTAATATGAACTTATGATCAGAATGCTTTGTCACCATATTAGGAAAAACAGCCTTCCTGGATCAAGAGACACTCAAGCTAGTTCCAAAGCTGTCAACAATCCATCGTTACAAAGTCCATGCAAGGATACAGTGGAATAAATCTGTACACGAGGCACATATTTGACTATTTATAATCATATCCAATATAACCAGTGATTAATGGACTAATGACAAGTCTGTCCTTTCAAGTACTTCTACGAATATAGCTTAGATTAACTTTGACAAACCTTTATGCCAAAGTTGTTACTAAACAAAGTATGGCAAAGCCATAGAAAGTCTCCATATTTACATTCAGATTGCCTCAAAAACGAGAGATACTGGTTCTCTATGAAAACCTAACCCTTTCTCACCAAGGACTTCATAGTTCTCTATATTAACTTTTAAGCATTCATTATGCAGGTAAGAGACTAGCATTATTATAGGGCATCTTATTTCATAATGTGCTCTATAATTACTTGAGCTGTTAGCATTGACCTTGAAGCTCCCAATCCAAAGACACAAAAGAACCTCTTGTAAAATAGTACATAAGGTTCACAGAAGAAAGAGGAGTCTATGTTGGGTCTAGTTCACAGTTCTATCTCTAGTGCCCACCAATGAATACCTGGTACTCAGTAAGCTGTAAGAAGTAACAACACATAAGACAGTGTGTTTTCTCAGAGATTAACATCATAAAAGAGGCTTGACTAGAACTAGGAGAAAAAAGGAACAGAAAATAGGATAAGAACTTAATAGTCTGAGAAAGACAAAATGTACTCTTCTTTTCTGTGTGCCAGTCCTGGGGTTTAAACTTGGGGTCTGGTCACTGTCCCTGAGCTCTTCTGGTCAAGGCTAGCACTCTACCACTTGAGCTACAGCTCCACTTCTGGTTTTCTGGTTATTTAAGAAGTTTTTATGGTTAACCTCGTTTTTAAAATATATATAATTCAATTTTACCATTCAGTTGTTAGTATTCAGAGGGTTTATCCTTTTATAAGTCAGGTAATATTTCTTTTTGGACATTGTCACCCCTTCCTTTACTGATAAAGCTATTATTTTCTTTTTGTTGGTAGTGGAGCTTGAACTCTGGACCTGGGTGCTGTCCTTGAGCTCTTCAGCTCAAGGTGAGCACTCTACCACTTGAGCCACAGCATCACTTCTGGTTTTCTGGTGGTTAATTGGAGATAAGAGTCTCATGGACTTTCCTGCAGGGGCTGGCTTCTAACCGTAATCCTCAGATCTCAGCCTCCAGAGTAGCTAGGATTAAAGGTGTGAGGAACTAGTGTCCTGCTGGATAAAGCTATTTTTTAAATAGCTACTTGGTGGACTTAGGCTAGCTACAAATTTATAAAGTGAAACAGGCATAGCAAGAACATTCATGATAATGAAAGTATAAATTCAGGACAGTCTCCTTCATTGGTACCCACAGGTATATACCAGGCAAATAGCAGGTACTTCACAAAGTTGTTTTCAAAAGCCCATTCTTAGTAGATAGTGGACAGTTTTGTAATACATTGCAAGCATATGTGAAAACAACATAAAGAAACTTAGTGAAACCTAGGGGTTAATAGAATAGGATTGTTTGGGGGGTGGGCACTAACCAGAGGAGGTGGAGCTAACAAAGGACAAATGAGGATTAACACAGTCAAAATAGATTATTTTACAGCTATGAAAACAGAACAATGAAACTCGTTGAAATTATTCTGGGAGGGGAGGGTGGGAGCAGGGAGAGTGATATGGAGAGGTTAGATTGTGTTGTAAACATGTATGGAAATGTAACAATGAAATCCTCCCTATAGCTAAAGTAGGCTAAGTAAAAAAAAAAAAAACAAAAAACCCTCGGGGCAGGGAAGGTGGCTCAGCACTAGAACGCTAGCCTTGCATGCCTGAGGCCCTGGGTTCGATTCCTAAGCAAAAAGAAAAAAGCCGGAAGTGGCACTGTGGCTAGCCTTGAGCTGAAGAGCTGAAGGACAGCACCCAGGCCCAGAGTTCAGGCCCCACGACCGGACCCCCCCCAAAAAAAGAAACCCTCTATTTTTACTATCAATTTTGATAAAGAAAATAGCAAGAAAAATTCACTAAGCAACTAAAGACAAGTAAGAGGACACTTACACTGAATCAAGAGCTATCAGAAAAAGCAACCATATTGCATTCTGGAGCTTTTTGCAAACTAAATCTATCTACATAAAATTTGAGTCCTCCAAATTCTGTTGTGAACTTGGAGGTGTAAGGAACTGGTCTTAGAAACCATGCAAGAGGATGAATCTATTCCATCCTGATCAATAAATGGCAAACTAGCAGAAGAGCTACTAGGTTCTATGTGCTTATTTTTGCCTGCTAGTTTTCTACAGTGACCAGTTTTTGTAAAAACAAAACAAAAAAAATCATTTATTTACAAAAAATTACACAAAAGCTAACAAGTAGGACAACAGTTACGTTTTTCTGACTTTCCCTAAACAATAAGTGTTGTGTGTGTGACTCAATTGGCAGGGAAATACAGCTTAACAGATGCCTTTGTCAGATGTGTACTAGTCACTGATAAGGTGCTTTCCACTGTAAACAAGCCTTTGTTAGGGCCTACAGGCTTCAGAGGTTTCACAGTGAAGTTAAGGCTTAGTGTTCTAGCAAGACCTCAGTGCCCTGGACTAGAAGTGCTTAGAAGTATTCTTGCATTTGCAAGAGATATGCAATTGGGTCCACTTTACTCACCTATCCATGGAGACCTTCACAGAACTTTCATTTGTATGAATTATATCTACTAGTATTTACTGTATTAGAAATTAAAAGTGAGAAATGAATAAAACAATAACATTAGAACATTCTGGGTGGTGGGTGATGTCATCATACATTACCAGCTTCTGAAAAACACTATAGTGAAGTGAAATGGGGAGAGGGAAGAGAAAGATCTTCACAGTATTGTTCTGAAAATTTCTCAGGCTCCCTTAACTTATCTTATTTCCTCCCCCACATGCATGTGGGTCTGTTCCTTCTGTTCTTTGATTAAGGCATAAATAGCAAGAGTCACTGGTTAACAAGGACAGGATGAATCTGGTCAACAAGACACACCGATCAAAGTTCACTTTTAGGCACTAAAACCTTTTAGTGGACTATTCATTAGAATAGAGCAGAACCAACCAACATTCCACTCATCCAGGTATTCTTAGGACCTACTAGTAATCCAATCCTTTAAAAGTTAACAAAATCCTGCTACACAATCACAATTAATAGGTCAACTGTGTGATAGGAAAGATAATAGAAAACTCTGAAGACCAGGCAGATAGTCCACAAAATTGAGCTACACAACTACTAAAACCTCATATCAGAGAAGTTGTTTCAATTGAAGCATCTAGGACTTTTTCTCTCATTGGTTTGATTGGGAGGAAGTAGCAAAATTAATAGAAAATCGAACTTCTCGACACTACCGAGTTAGATACTCACTTCTCGCCAAAGTTTACCCTCATTCCTTCAGTCTCCCGAGATTTGAATCGAGTTTTTTCTACTGAAAATTGCTTCAGTTACCATACCTGTTTTCACCCTCAAAACTGAGACCAAAGTCTAATCTCACATCATTCGTCATCATTCTTCATCAGCCACCCTTTCTTTTTTAGCCTCAAATTGCCAAGAACCCCCAACCATGTCCCAAATTTTTTAGGCTCTCTATCCTTTTTCTCCCCCACCCCATGCTCTTCCTTCCCCCCACCGGATGTATTTCATTCCAATTTTCTTTCTGACCCTTCTGGTTACTCCACCATCTTCAAAACTCTTTCTTGATCTAGGAAACCAGGACTCCCCTAATTGTGTCTGTTATCCCAGAATCTGCATATACTGCCCTCTTGAGCTCGCTCCTGACTGTCCTCCCCAAGCTGCTCTTTCTACCCCGACCCTCTTTGCTCTGTTATGCCTACTCTCTTGAAATCTGCTCCCTTATTTGCCACATCTTATTCTCAGAGGCCCTTCTTCCTTGCCATCCCTCCGTCTGGCCTTCGGTAGGTCACAGCCCCGCTTCCCAGGGGAATCAACCGCCACCCAGTATAAACTGCTCAAGTGTGTAAACCTAGTCTGAACCGGTCTTTCAGGTTGTGAACTTTGAACCCGCGCTCCAGGCCCGGGAGGGGAGATTAATCCCAATGGCCCCACAACTCACCTAAGAGGAGGCAGAGAAGAACGAGCCCTGAGCTCGGAACTGGGGAGAGCCGGAAGTACATCATGATTCCGAAAAGCAGGAGGCAGCAGCGGTTGCGGAGACAAGAGCAGCAATACCAGCAAAAAGGCTCGCGGGACGAGGAAGTACAGCTCCAGTGACCACTGACCACAGCGCAGCTTCAGCCCGAGTCATAAGACCAGGGGTGGGGCTCTTTTTTGCTTTCAGCCAATCACAACTCTTGAAAGCTGCGCGAGGATTGGTGACGTCGAAGGCAGTGGGCGGAGAGACCACGCCCTGGCTTTTTGGTTCACAATCACTATTACAGTACTGATGGGTGCGGACGGCACTTTCTAAAGCTTAAGACAGTAAAGGAACTTTTGAGCTAGGTAGAGAGCAGGCTATTTCTGTTCCTGCTCCTTTAGTTAGGAGAGAATAATTTTGTTTGGAATTAAAAATGCATCTCAACGTAATCTATATAAAAATAACACAAAATTGGTCTCCAATCGTCCTTATTACTCATGCAGTTCATGCTATCGATGTACCTAGAAGCGAGGGGGTGGTATGGAGTCACTAAGCACTGGAGCAGAACATGGTTTTGAACTGCACCAATTTACAACACCATTTCTCAGATAGGGAAATTGAACTCAAAAAGAGGAAGCATCTTTTTTAAAAAATACAGGAAGGCTTTAAAAAAGTGAGAAACAAGGATAAAGGGACAGTTATGTGTGTGCATTGCTATGTATATACAAATATTCTACAATGAGATCATATTAAATATGATATTGGTTATATTTGCTAAATGAACAGTTAACAGAGAAAACTGAAGTCATCACATGAAGGTATTCAAACATAAAAATGGATAACTGGAATAAAGTATTGACTCTCAAATGTTACAATCACCTCAAAGTTCTCAAAAACACAGAGTGTTACATCTCAATCCCAAGTTTATGAAATAGAAGGTTGTCAGCTGATTGCTTGTTTTGTTTTGCTTTGTTTGCAACAGGAACTCACTGTGCTGCACAAGCTGGATCTGAACACATGGTGATCATCCTGCTCAACTTCTACAATGCTGAGATTACAGGCATGCACGCAGTACCATGCCTGCATCAAACCTCTTATTTTATTAAACACTTCAAGTAATTCTCATGCTATGTTCCATGTTTCACAGCTTGAGAAACACCAAACAAGCTTTAAAATCATTTGGTCCAATAGATTGTAAATCTGGGGTCTATAAATGAGCTTGTGCAAGGGTCCGGAAAGTCCAAAGTCCCAGGAATCTTCAGAAATTACATGCAGCATTTGTGTGTGTGTGCTTCTGCCGAAAATTATGCATTTAACTATTTCTCTAGATAGACACTTGTGGCTCCCCACCATTGCCCTAACTCCAACACAAATACTAAGACTCACTGATCTAACCTCACTACCATTTTCTTTTCTTTTCTTTCTTTTTTGTCAGTTATGGGGCTTGCTTGAACTCTGGGCCTGGGTGCTGTCCCTCAGCTCTTCAGCTCAAGGCAAGCACTCTACCACTTGACCCACAGCGCCATTTCCGGTTTTCTAGTGGTTTATTGGAGATAAGAGTCTCACGGACTTTCCTGCCCGTGCTGGCTTTGAACCGCAGTCCTCAGATCTCAGCCTCCTGAGTAGCTAGGATTACAGGCATGAGCCACCTGTGCCCGGCTCTCACTATCATTTACTTTGATGTTATTAATTCCTGAAAGTAAGAAAACTGTAAATGTCATCTGTCATGAGCAAAACAAAGTCACAGAAAATTGACTTGCCCAATCCAGTACCAAAATACACTGCAACATTACTCATTGTCTTTAGTAAAATGTGATTTGACTAACCCCACTATCAGCAAGGGTTGGCTAGAGCTGTATCCTGGATATAGCCATCTTGAGAACTCATAATTGATTTGAATTCTCAAAAGTTGCTCCACCAATGCTTACTGGTGGGCTGTGGCCTTACTCCTCAAATTGTATGTTGTATAACTTTCGTGTTTAACTCTATGTTCTAGAAAAACCGACGAACATAGTGGCTAGCAGGTGTGGTGGTGCACAACTATAATCTCTGCACTTGGGAGGCTGAGGTAAGCCTGAGAATTACAGGCTAGCCTGTGCAACATAACCATTGTATGTCAAAAAAAAGGACATGGAGAAAGTGGTCAAGGCAGAAGTCAGAAATCTGTCAATGTCAGCTGACAAGGCTAATGGAAAAAAAGTCATATACCTAGTCACTTTCCTTTATGTGACACAGCTGGAAAAAAAATATCCTGGAAATAGGCTGGGGAACTCATTCTACCAGCTCAGCACTGAGACCGTATGATCTCTAAAAGCCAGAACCTATTCTTATAGCTTCTGATTATTTATTAATTCAGCAAACATTTCCCGAGCACTTGCTATGAGAAGGGATTGGTGGGGAAAAAATTAGCCATGTTCTCCACTCTAAAGAAGCTCACAGCTACTACAGGCTGTGGGCCAGTGAAGAGATGATTACTTGGGAAATGCAAACAACACTAAGGGAGCACATAGACAAAGTTCCTCTGATTCAACCTTGCATGATTAAGTAGTGTTTATTTATTTGGTGTTTATTATTATTATTATTTTAGTTTTATATCTTTTTTATTGTGAAAATACTGTACAGAGGGGTTACAATTACATGGGCAAGATAATGAGTACATTTCTTATCGAGCAGTGTAGCCTCCTCCTTTGTTTCCCCTTCCCATCCCTTCCTATCCTCCCCCTACCCTCCCACCCAATCCTTCTCCCCTCCCCACCCCCTGTGTTTATTTTATAGTGTTTAGTTTCTCCTAAAGGTGAAAGCAAGAGTCTGGTAGGAAGTGAAGGAATGTGCTAGGCAGAAAGAAGTAGGTATTTAATTTTCTTTGTACTTAACAAAGCTTTGTGAATGTTATTTATTCAACAGGTATTTCATTTGTAGGGAGGTGTTTCTTTTTAATATAAAAGATATGAAAACTCTGAGGTCAACCTGGATGTCTTGGTTTATATATGTGTGATGATCAGAGGCACAAATAAGACAAAGTGATTTTTTTCATGTCTTATAATCCAATGACAGAATAGGTTCCCAAACTCTAGTTCATCAACACAATCACCAAACTCTGGTTTGCTCTAGCCATACTAACGATACTTATTTTTATTTGATTCTTTTTGTCAATCATGGGGCTTGAACTCTGGACCTGAGCAATGTCACTGAGTTCTTCAGCCAGGGCTCTACCACTTGAGCCACAGCACCACTTCCAGTTTTCTCATGGTTAATTGGAGATAAGAGTCTCACGGACTTTCCTGCCTGGTCTGGCTTTGACCCGTGATCCTTAGATCTCAGCCTCCTGAGTAGCTAGTAGTAGGTGTGAGCCACTGGTGCCCAGCTGATTTTGTTTATTTGATCAGTCATAGGGCTTGAACTCTGGGCCTGGTCGCTATCCCTGAGCTCTTCAACCCAAGGCAAATGCTCTACCACTTGAACCTCAGCACCACTTCCAGTTTTCTAGTGGCTAATTGGAGATAAGAGTCTTTCCTGCCTACACTTTCCTGGCTTTGAACCATGATTCTTAGATCTCAGCCTCCTGAGTAGCTAGGCTTATAGGCCTGAGTTTTGTTCATTTATTTAATAGCATTTATTTTTCCATTCATTTACTCTCCATATCATTAAGCTCATTTCCTTCTCCCAATCTCTACATTTTATTATCTATCATTTATATAATTATTTCTTTTTATAACTACTATTATAGTTAATACATATTTTACAAAATAATATTATGGGGGTTGTTTAGTGTGTGTGTGTGTGTGTGTGTGTGTGTGTGTGTGTGTGTGTTTGTGTGTGTACGCGCCGGTCCTGGGGCTTAAACTCAGGTCCTGGGTGCCATCACCAAGCTCTTTTGCTCAAAGCTGTACTTCTGGCTGCTTTGGTATTTAACTGGAGATGAGAGTCTCATGGAGCCTGGCACTGGTAGTTCATACTTGTAATCCTAGCCATTCAGGATGCTGAGATCTGAGGATCATGGTTCAAAGCCAGCCCAGGGAAAAAAGTCTATGAATCTTTTTTTTTGGGGGGGGGGTCTGGTCATGGGGCCTGAACTCTGGGCCTGGGCGCTGTCCCTCAGCTCTTTTAGCTCAAGGCTAACGCTCTACCACTTGAGCCACAGCACCACTTCCGGCTTTTTTCTTTTTGCTTTTATGGTGCTGGGGAATCGAACCCAGGGCCTCATGCATGCAAGGCAAGCACTCTACCGCTGAGCCACCTCCCCAGCCCAAGTCTATGAATCTTATCTCCAATTAGCCACCAGAAAACCAGGAGTGGTGCTGTAACTCAAAGTGGTAGAGGGCTAGCCTTGAGCAAAAAGAGTTCAGGGATAGTGCCAACCCCCAATTCAAGCCTCATAACCAACAAAAAAAACTCTCATTGACTGTCCTGCCTACATTGGTTTCAAACTATGATTCTCAGATTTCAGCCTGCAGAGTAGCTAGGATTACAGGCATGAGTCATCAGCAGTTGGCTGAAGTAATATGTTTTGATTGATAGTATCATGCATGCATGTAACATACTTTGATATATTCATAGGATCTTCCTTTTTTTCTTTTCTTTTTTTTTCGGGGCGGGGGGAAGGGGTCTGGTCATGGGGCCTGAATTCTAGGCCTGGGCACTGTCCCTCAGCTCTTCAGCTCAAGGCTAGTGCTCTACCACTTGAGCCACAGTTCCACGTCTGGCTTTTTTCTTTTTGCTTATGTGGTACTGAGGAATTGAACCCAGGGCTTCATGCATGCAAGGCAAGCGCTCTACCACTGAGCCACCTTCTCAGCCCTTTCCTTTTTTTCTTTTCTTTTTTTTTCTTTCCTTTTCTTTTTTCCACAGCTGAGGACTGAACTCAGGACCTTGCACTTGCCAGGCAAGTGCTCTTCCACTGAGCTAAATCCTTAGCCCCTAGGGTCTTTCTTATACCATTCCATGTCTTGCCTTTAGGGAAATGTTTGCTATTTGTTCTCTCCTCTTTGGCCCCAAAGTCATGACCTTACAATGCCAATATGATCACACTTGTAATCCTAGCTTCTTGGTAGGATCATGGTTCCAGGCTAGCCCAGGGAGAAGAGTTCATGGGAATACTTCTCAAACCATAGCTGGGCCCCACTAGCACATACCTATCATCTTAGCATTGTAGGAGGCTGACATAAGGAAGATCACAATTTCAGATCAGCCTAGGCAAACAAGGCCGTAAGTTTTCATCTCAGTGGAAGAAGCTGGGCATGGTGGGATGTGCCTTTCATCTTAGCTACTGACAGGAAGCCTGAATAGGCGTATCATGGCTCAGACCCATGCCTTGGAAGGAAGTGAAACCCTGTCTAAAAAAGCAAAAAGAGGGTTGGGAATGTGGCTTAGTGGTAGAGTGTTTGCCTAGCAGGCATGAAGCTCTGGATTCCTCAGTACCACATACACAGAAAAAGCTGAAAGTGGCACTGTGGTTCAAGTGGTAGAGTGCTAGCCTTGAGCAAAAGAAGCTCAGAGCCTGAGTTCGAGCCCCAGGACTGGCAAAAAAAACACAAAAAGGTTGGAGACATGTCTCAGCAGTATAACGAGACCTAGCAAATACAAACCCCAGTACCACTGAAAACAAAAGTCATAATCTACATATGTGGTAGGGGCAAAAGGCAAGGAACTACCGACAGGCTTTGTGTGAGATAAGAGGTCTGATCAGGAAAGAACACAAAAGTCTGGTGGATAAAGCAGGATCAGCACTCAGGTCAACAAGAATGAAGCTAAATGTAGATGATCACATGGAGTTGCTCGAACATCAACCCCAGTCCCACATGTCTGTCCCTGTTACAGAAGAGCTCCTTCAACCTGGGGCAGGGTTCCTGGCAGAGCTATCCAGAGAGGAACAGTTCTCAGAGTGTTTAGGGTATAAAGCATTAAATAACTGTATGGAGAGAAGTTTGGACCAAAAGAAGGTTTGAGAATGTTTAGCCTGTCTGGCATAATACCATTTACATACAACTTCCAAAGCAATCATTCTGTCTCATAAAGGTGCCTGTCCCAAAGAATCAGCATTTGTATTAGTCTGAAGGGAAAAAGTTTGTGATGGGCAGCACATGGGTAACTCATAAAGCTGTCTGTATTTCATATTTGTTTTTAGTTTTGCTTTTTGGTGCTACAGCAAATGTTCTATCAATGAGTGACATCCTTATATCCCTATATTACTAATTGTTGTACAATTGATGACAGTAATTCATTAACCTAGATATGTAAATAATTGGGACGCCTTATTTCCTAATATTTTTTAAATAAATGAGCACTTTCTTATATAGAATCCTAGAATTGTAAGGCTGGGGGCCATGTGAGTACTTCCGGGCTGCAACATATGTTTCTCTACCCTGGAAACCCAGCATGCACAGGGGTGAGCACAGACTACCCAAGGCAGAATCTCAAGAGCTGGACTAGAGCATCTTTGTCTTTAAGGGTCCAAAAGTGGTTTCAATATGCAGCTCAGATTGAGAAACAGCTCTAGCCTCACTGATCCATTTACAGACAAGGATTCAGATGAAGCAACTTCTTCAAAATCACACTGCCAATAAGTGTAGTTGTATAGCTATCTCCACTGACAGCCAAACAAATGTTCTTTCCACTGTGTTTTTGCTTTGCTTTGGTTTTGTTGTTGTTGATGATAATGCTGTTTTGAGACAGAGCCTCCAGATGTAGCCATGGTGACCTTGAATTCATTATCTTCTGGCTACCATCCTGTGTGTTGTGCATGCCATCCTGCTTAGATTGTATCTTTTTCCTTCTCTGTCTCCTTTCTGAGCCTTTATTTCTCCGTATATCTCCCTCACACTTTCTCTCTCTCCATCCTCCCTTTCTCTCTCCCCTCCTCTCTATCTCTTTATCTCACACACACAAACTTGCATGTCAGCTTTATTTGTCTCTTCACTGTGATTTTCATATTCTCTTCCAATTCAATAGATTATGATACAGAATTCTCATGACATTATGATTTGTCAAACTGGATAATGATGCATTGCACAGCAAATTATGCCATAGCATGCTCTACCTTTGCAATGGGGATTTGGAAGTGAGAAGCCAGATTCAGAAATTCTTACCTCCTTCTATGTAGCCCTATTGATGATGATGTATGTGACTGCACAAGTTTGATTCCCATAAGATGGCAACCACTTGTGACTGTCAATATGGAACAATAGACACTTTAAAGTCAGTTGCC
This sequence comes from Dipodomys ordii, assembly GCF_000151885.1. Lineage (NCBI taxonomy): Eukaryota > Metazoa > Chordata > Mammalia > Rodentia > Heteromyidae > Dipodomys > Dipodomys ordii. Next base: position 14,025,311 of record NW_012267254.1, on the reverse strand, counting down.
CTTTTCTGCTTCAACACCATCATTTTGCTCAGGGAGTCCAGTGATTTTCCCAAGTAGACAGTACAGGTGGTAATGGAACTCTCTTCCTTCTGTATTTCTAGTCTATTATTTTATTCCCAATTGGCTCAAATGTATACTCAAAAATGCAGCCTTTATTAAAGTTTCATGACAGTGAGAAAGACCCAGAAAACACTGAAGTCCCTGTTCACTTCTGGTACAGAACTTATTAGCTGCAGACCATGGCATTCTATGAATTTCAATGTGGATGTTTCCTAGCAACTCTTTCCGTTCCAGATGTTATTTCTTTCATTCTACCTCTGTGTGTTCACATAAGCATTTGATGGCTTTATAGTGGGTTCTAAGGATGACAGTCTATCCACCTAACTCCTTCATTAACAACTTCAGAGAAGTTAATAAAATAAAGCATCAAAGCCTCATGCTTTAGGGCTGGGTGTGAGTCATGTGGTGGAGACCTTGCCTACCAAACACAAAGCCTTGAGTTCAAACCTCAGTATTGGCCAAAAAAATTACATTGTATACCTTGAATGTGTACAATTTGCCAACACCATAAATGTGTGCAAATTCTTAAGAAAGACTTTAAAAAGCACCAATTTCTCCTTTTAAAAGATTCATAAATACATTATGAAGCATTACGTTATAAATACACATCATCAGCCAGGCACTGGCGATTTATACCTGTCATCCTAGCTACTGGTATTATATGTATGTAGCTGGTATTCTATCCTAGTAGCTGAATTATAGGTATTTACTGCCATAACTGGTTTTTTGAGCCAGGGACTCGACTCACTGTGTATCCCAGGTTGGCCTCAAGCTAGTGATCCCCCTGCCTCAGCTTCTTGAGTACTAGCTCTACAGGTGTGTGCCACTATACCTGGCCTGTTTTCATTTCCCAAGACTGAGAGTCAAACTCAGTAAGTGATGCTTTCACTCATTGGTTAGAATTCAACCAACTCATTGGTTAGAATTCAACCAACTGAACTACGCCTCCAACCTCCCCCTTTTCATTTTGAATTGACACATAATAATTATATTTATGGAGTACCATGTGATAAGTTAGTGCAGGCATACAATGCATATTATTAAGTCAAAATAATTAGCATTTTCATGTTCTTCAACATGAATATTGTTCTATGATTAACATAATTATATATATTTGGGGGAATGGTTTGATATTTGAGTACATGTATAGAATATTATGATTGATCACATTAAGGTAATTAGCATTTCCATCTTCTTATCAACCTCTTTGTATTTAGAGCCTTCAAACATTTTTTCAAGGTCTTCATGAAAGACATAACAGGCTACTGCAAATTATACTCACTCTACTGTATTACAGAACTCTACAACTTATTTCTAATAGTACTTTGGCATCCATTATCACACTCTTTTATCACCCCACTCTTAGCTTCTAGTAATCACTATTCACTCTCTCCTTTGAGATCAATTGTTTTCTTTCCACATCTGTTGAGTAAGATCATGCAATACTTGTTTTTGTGTGCCTGGATTTTTTCACTTAGGATAATATCTTCTCATTCCACCCACACTGTCACAAGTGACAGAATTCATAACTGAATAGTTTTTCATGGTAAGTATACATCACATCACATTTTCTCCATCTTTTCATGCCACCTTGGTTCATTCCATATTCTGGCTTTGTGAATGGTGCTGCAGTAAATAGGAGAATGTCAGATTGCTGCATCATGTAGTAATACTTTTAATTTTCAGAGGAACATCCATACAGTTCTCCATAATGATTGTACTAATGCACATTTCCTCCAATAATGTACAACTCTTTCAGGGGAGCTACGTATGGATATTTTTATTTATTTATTTTTATTGTATTATAAGGTGATATATCAGTATTGATCTTTTTATTAATTTATTTTTTGTTATTATTATAAGGTGATGTTGCATAAGTCAAGTAACTAGTTCATTTATTTTTGGACAATGTCATCCCTTCCTTCGTTCTCTCCCAGTTTTAGTTACTGATCTTAAGTTTGACGATTACTATTTAGACCACTCGAGCTCTTTTGGAACACTCTTCCTTTCTGACAGTGAATTAAGAATTTGGGCTACATTGAGTTTCTCAAAGTGTGTTTCATGGAGCTGTTAGGGTCAGGAGTACTATATCAGAGAGACATTGGAAGGATAAGACAGGATAATAGAGTGGCAAATATGATCAAATATGTTAAATGTATGTATGAAAACATCACAATGAAACTACTTATTTTATACAATTAATATATTATAAAAGGGCTGGGAATGTGGCTTAGTGGTAGAGTATTTGCCTAGCATGCAGGAAACCCTGAGTTCAATTCCTCACTACCACATAAACAGAAAAAACCAGAAGTAGAGCTGTGGTTCAAGTGGTAGAGTGTTAGCCTTGAGCAAAAACAGCTCAGAGACAGTGCCCAGGCCCTGAGTTCAAGCCCCAGGACTGGCATGTGTGTGTGTGTGTGTGTGTGTGTGTGTGTGTGTGTGTGTGTGTGTGTGTACACACACATGTATATATGTACATGTGATAAAATGAGAAGAAAAGAAGGATAGGTGGGCAAGACATCCTGCCTTTCACTCCACCGCACCCCCACTGTTCTAAATAGTGGGTTGTTGTATAAAATTTCATTTGAACAAAGACTCTGTGGTTAAAAATTCACAAGCAGTGCTGGGATAGAACATTTTCAAGTTCACTTTTGGTAGTAACAACATAAAACTGTCTTTTCTGCACATGGAACATGAATGTGTCTTATAATGAAAGATTCTGGTGTGTTTTGCTCTAACCACAGTGAGTCAAATGAAAACAGACAAAGAACACATTCAGGACTGGGTGATAGGATCACTTCTAAGCTGTTGGCTCCACCCAAAGGATAATAATAGTTGCTAGAAGCCAGGGGCTGACTGCTGTGAGCCTTTGATATGGATTACTTCCTATAACTCTCACAAGTCTGTGAAGTAACCACAATTATCTTTGTCTTACAGATGACAGAACTGAAGCACAGAAAGCTTACATACCCGTGGTCACATGTCTACTAATGGAAGAGGCAAACCAGACTTCAAGCCAAGACAGTTTTTACCCAGTGACCCTATTCCAAACCATTGAAGCACCAAGATTTTTAGGTCCTATACTGGGACTCAAACTCAGTACCTAATGCTTTCATTCATCGGTTGGCACTCTACCATCTGAACCACCCCTCCGATATCCTGTGTTATTTCTTTTTTGTTGTTGTTGTTCATGAGGCTTGAACTCTGGGCCTGGGCACTGTCCCTGAGCTCTTCAGCTCAAGGCTAGCACTCTACCACAGTGCCCCTTCTGGTTTTCTGGTGGTTAATTGGAGATAAGTCTCACAGGCTTTTCTGACTGTGCTGGCTTTGAACCATGATACTCATTTCTCAGCCTCCTGAGTAGCTAGGATTACAGGTGTGAGGCCCCAGTGCCAGACTCCAAGTGTTATTTCTAATGCCTAAAAAAAAACCCACATATCCACTCAAACAGTTCAAACGCTCACATTTAATATTGCCTAAACCAAATCCATTTTTTCTCTTTTTTCCAAGGTCTTTCCCAATTCTCTTTACCCTCAAGATTTTCCTAGTCACAAAGACTAGAAATCTTGATATTAACTTTAACCTATCCCCTCAGATACCAATTTGTTTTGCTGTTTGTGGTGAGCAGAGTCCATTCCCCTCACATCCCTTCTGAAGTGGGCTCAGACCAGTAAGATTGCAGCCCCATAGCAGAGGCTAGTGTTGCAGCTTTTCACTGTTGCTGCTGCCCTTCTCTGATTCTCATCTCAGGAATCTGATGAATGAAGTCCACAGAAAATGTAGGGTAAGTGTGAAGAACTTCATTCAGAAAAGAAGTATCTCAGTCAAAGGCTTCTCACTGTGCAGGTGAAGGAATCTAAGGTTTTTTTTTTATATATACCCTGAGAACAGCTCAGGGACAGTGCCCAGGCCGAGTTCAAGCCCCAGGACTGGTGTACACACACACACACACACGTATATATGTACATGTGATAAAATGAGAAGAAAAGAAAGTTAGGTGGGCAAGACATACTGCCTTTCACTCTACCACACCCAAATTGTTCTAAATAGTGGGTTGTTGTGTAAAATTTCATTTGAACAAAGACTCTGTGGCTAAAAATTGGTTGCCCTATTATAATGAGATGCTTAGAAGGTGGTATTTTTATAATGTCTTTTTTTATTGTTAAAGTGATGTACAAAGCAGTTACAGTTACATAATTAAGGTAATAAGGACATTTCTTGTCAAACTTGTTACCCCTTCTCTCATTTTTCTCCTACTTTCCCTCCTCTGCCAATCACCACACCCAAGTTGTACAGATTGTTTCCAACATTTTGTCTTGTGTATATCACTGTTGCATTGGTTCTTTGTCTTACTATTCTGTTGTTCCCCTTCCCTTCCCTAATTCAAATAAATGTATATACAATACCAGGATACCAAAATCAAATATAGTGACATGAGTGGATATACCATAGCTCAATGGAAAGTGGTATTTTTATTCTTTGGCTCCTGCAGCACCCTAACTGGTTGTTAATTCCTAATCAGGACCCTTCTGTAAATCATTTCCCTATCTCAGGGTCATGGGAAGGCTTTTGGAACTTGAGAAACTAAAAGAGGCTAGGAGGATCAGAGGCAGGATGTTTTGTTTCCTGCTGGAACCACTTTTAAAACCTATTGTCTCTTTTTTATTGTAAAGATACTGTGCAAAGGGGTTCCAGTTACATGAGTAAAATAATGAGTATATTTCCTATCAAACATTGTTACCACCTCCTTTTTCTCCTACTAACCCTTCCTTACCCACTTCCCCAACTCCTCCCTCCCCCCAATGTAAAGTTTCTTTTCAACATAGTATCTTGTATGTTTCATTGTTACAATGGGTCAACCTGTATCCTTGTTTCAGCATTTTGCTATTTCCCTTCTCCTCTCCAAATTAGAAAAATGTATGTACAAGATGCAGGGCACCAGAATCAAATACAGTGAAAACAGGAGTTATACCATGGGGGAAGAAAATACAAAGAAACAAAAAAATCACATAGCACATTAAAAACAACAGCAACAAAGAAAAAAACCTAAATCCTCCAACAACAAATCCTCAAAGAAACAACTGCCCCATTAATAAGTGGGCTAAAGACTTAAAGAGAGATTTCTCTGAAGAGGAAATAAGAATGGCCAACCGACACATGAAGAAATGCTCAAATTCACTAGCCATAAAAGAAATGCAAATCAAACCAACATTGAGATTCCACCTCACCCCAGTTAGAATGGCTATAATCAAGAAATCTATTAACAACGGATGCTGGAGGGGATGTGGCCAAAAGGGAACCCTAATGCATTGTTGGTGGGAGTGTAAACTTGTTCAACCACTCTGGAAAGCAGTATAGAGACTCCTCAAAAGATTCCACATAGAGTTTCCCTATGACCCAGCAATCTCACTTCTGGGCATTTACCCAAAGGATCACAAACAAGACCATACTAAAGCTACCAGTATACAACTATGTTTATTGCAGCATTATTTACCATAGCTAAGATATGGAACCAACCCAGTTGCCCCTCAATAGATGAATGGACCAAGAAAATGTGGAATATATTATAGTATGGAATTCTATGCCTCCATCAGAAACCATATTGTCTCTTTTGTATCTGGTTCCCACTTGACAGGCCATGATGCTGTTCAGGGCCCCACGGTCCTAACTAATCTTTCTTTTTTTCACATTTATACTCCAACCTAGGGAATCACCAATTTCTCATATACTGATGTTACCACATTCTCCTACTACTCAAAACCCTTGCATAGTTCTCCATTTCTTACTATATTAACCTGGAATTTTTGGAGAAAATTGATACCAGCACTTGAACTCAGGGTCTCAAGCTCATATTTAGCTTTTGTACTCAAGGCTGGTGCTCTCCCACTTGAGTCATGCCTACACTTCTGGCCTTTTGCTGGTTAATTGGAGATGAGAGTCTTGTGGATTTTTCTGCCAGGGGATGGCTTTGACATGAATCCCAGATCTCAGTCTCCTGAGTAGCTAGGACTATAAGTGTGAGCCACTGGTACTTGGCTGATGCTATAGTTAATGTGTGCCATTTGGACCTATAGCAGAGCAGCCACGTTAAAACTATGAAAGGAGAAATAGCTATTGCACTGAGCATATCAAAGCAAAAAGTCCAAAATATTGGCGATGCTATTGAGTTGCTGTGTTAATCCCAAGACTTCCCATCTCACAATTTCTTGTTAAGTAGTGCTATGGGTTGAATATTTAAGTCCTCCTAAAATTCCTGTGTTGAAGCTCTCATCCCTAATGTAATGCTATTTGGAGGTGGAGCCTATGAGAAGTAATTAGGTTTAGATGAAGTCCTGAGAATAGACACTGTGATAGAAATATGGTATTTATAAGAAGAGGAACAAATCAGATATGAGTACAGGAGAAGAAAAGAGGCATCTACACACAAGGAAGAGAACCTTCAACAGATGTTGGACTGTTATAACAGTCCAAACAAACCAAGATAAGTGGAATAATAAACATCTGTTTAAATTTAAACAGCTGCTGGTTGAGGAATTCTATTTGCATTTGAACTCATAGGAACTACTGTATTGTCTTTTATCCAGGAAACGACTTTTTATCCCCACCATAAATCCAAATTCTGAAATGTATTCTAAAAGCAGTTTGAATCCTGTCTGAGGGGGCAGAGGGAGTTTTCTCCTGATCACTGCTGACCTCAGCAACCTCCTTGTCTGCTTCCTCCCCCTCACCCCCAGTCCTGGGGCTTGAATTCAGGACCTGGATGCTATCCTTGAGTTTTTGTGCTCAAAGCTAGCATTCCACGCTTGAGCAAAAGCACCCCTTCTGGATTTTTTTGTGTTTTATTTGGAGATAGGAATATCAGAGACTATCATACTGAGGCTGGCTTTTAACCATGATCCTCAGATCTCAGCCTCCTGATTACAGTTATGAGCCACCAGCATCTGGTTTGATGTAGATTTTTCAGAGGTCTCCAAGTGAGTGTAATATAGCCAAGGTTGTGACCCGCTGCTCCAGATCACTGTGTGAAATGTGGGCCAAGATTGTTTAAACGATAGCATTTGGAATAACCACCCTTCTGAGCCCCACCACCACATATTGTAAAGGTTGGAGTGGGGCCCAGGAGTCTGCATTTTTAGGAAATAGTCAAGTGATAATAACGTACATTGTCATTGGTAATACTTTGAAAAACTCTATAACTGAACTAATTCTCTAAAACTGCTGGGAAGTCATGGTGGCTGAATGGTTAAGACGTTAGACTTGAAATGCAATGTAGTTTCCCTGCACAGATTCAAATCCTATTCATGATGGCTAGGAGATTCTGTGGTATTTTTTTTGGGGGGGGGGTCCAGTCGTGGGCCTGAACTCTGGGCCTGGGCGCTGTCCCTCAGCTCTTTAGCTCAAGGCTAGCGCTCTACCACTTGAGCCACAGCGCCACTTCTGGCTTTTTTTCTTTTTGCTTATGTGGTGCTGGGGAATCGAACCCAGGGCCTCAGGCATGCAAGGCAAGCGCTCTACCACTGAGCCACCTTCCCAGCCCAAGATTTTTTTTTGTCAGTCATGGGGCTTGAACTCTGGGCTTGGGCACTATCCCTCAGCTCTTCAGCTCAAGGCGAATGCTCTTCCACTTGAGCCACAGCACCACTTCCTGTGGTATTTTTTAAACTTTTTTTTTTTACTTTTGGTAGAAAAGTTTTAAAAGAAGCCAGGTGCTGGTGGCTCACACCTGTAATCCTAGCTACTCAGGAGGCTGAGATCTGAGGATCACAGTTCAAAGCCAGCCCGGGCAGGAGAGACCGTGAGACTCCTATCTCCAATAAACCACCAGAAAATTGGAAGTGGTGCTGTGGCTCAAGTGGTAGAGTGCTAGCCTTGACATAAAGAGCTCAGGGACAATGCCTAGGCCCAGAGTTCAAGCTGCATGATTGACAAAAAAAAGAGAGAGAGAGAGACAGAGAAAAGTTTTAAAAGTACAGTTCCTATAGATAGATATGGTAAATATTATCCTCCTCTTTTCAAAAGAAGGAAAAACACAACATTTTTCTTAAAATAAACTGATTTAAATTGAAAGACAATGTGCTCAAAAAGAGAATAAATATGGGATAGAAAATGGATATTACATTTTTGACTTTTGGTTTGGGAGTTATTTGGGGTCATGTTGTATGCTGGGGTTTGAACTCTGGTGCTTGAGCTTGCAAGGCAGGTACTCTACTACTTGAGTCATATTTGCAGTCCTCTTTTACCTTTAGTTATTATTTAAAATAGGTTCTCAAGTGCCAGGACCAGCCCCAAATTTCTGTCTTCCTACATGCATGTAATACTACATTGTGGATCATCACCCTAAGCTTGTCTGTTGAGATAGAGATCTAACTTTTTTGCCTAGGCTTCCCTGGAATCTTGTGCTCTCAATTTCTACCTCTTAAGCATTTGAATTACAATCATGTTGACACCCTGACCATGTAGAAGTTTCTATTTTCAAGAACAGAAACATTTTCCTGAATTTTAAGTGATCATAACATTTGCAAATGATCCAAATTTCAGAGGGCAAGCTAGTCTGAGGTATCAAATTAAAATGTAACAGCATTTCTAATTATCTGGAACAGAATTGAGTAGTGGATTTAAACTAGTGAGATTAAACTGAACAGAGGTAACCATAAAGTCTTGTTTTCATTTTTAAAAATTTTTTTACAAATCAATCTTAGAAGAGGCCATACCAGAGACCACGTGAAAAAGAGCTGCAGATTTGATCACTGACAAGCTCAGTGTAAGTCAACAGTGACTAAAACAAGGTGCAAAGTACAAGCCCTGCTACTTAGGTGGAAGTTTCCAATCAAGAGATGTGATACCACAGTGGATTCTGCTAGCTTTTTATATCCCATTCTGGGTTCTCCACAGTTGCAGAAGGACATAAACAAAGTTCTAGAAGATATTTCCGGAGGGTCACAGTGAGACTGAAGAACAGAGAGGTCTTGATAGTTGAGCCATCTTTAAGTACTTATGAGTAGGTATAGCAAAAAGGTAAGAAAATGCCTTCTTGGACATCTTGAAGACAAAAAAAGTTGAATTGTTTGATATCACAGAAGTGAGCATTCAGTCTGTAGAAGGGAAAATGAACCCTTAGTATATATTTTAATGTTTTTTTCTTTCATGCATGTGTTTCTAATGCATTTATAAGATTATTTTGTATGTCCCTCCCCCACAGTATAACCCCTGTTTTCACTATATTTGATGTCAGTATAACTTGTGGAGGAGATGGGGAAAAACCAGTTGTTTAAGGATACAGGTGGACCTGTTGCAACAATGAGAAGTACAAGTTGTCATGTCCAAAACAAGCTTTACAACGTCGGTGCAGGGGGGGGGTGGGGGGGGGGAAGGAAAGGATTGGGGTTGGGGGGGGGGGGGGGAGGCTGGGAAGTGATGTGAAGGGTAAACAAAGGAGGAGGCTGCAATGCTTGGTAAGAAATGTACACATTATACTGCCCATGCAATTGTAACCCCTCTGTACAGTATGTTCACAAATAAAATAAAATTAAATTAAAAAAAAAAGTAGGAACTTGTGACTTTTCTAAATCAAGTTTGACTGCTTCCAAATCACTGAAAGTATTTGTAGAGAAGCCAAATGGGCATATTTTCTCAGAAAACCTGGGATGGGTTTTTGCATGAGAAGTTAAATAAGACGACCTCTAAATATTCTCACAACTTGCATCTTACCATTTCTTTAAGTTCCTTATTCCTCTGGATTTGTAGAGGAATGACTTGATAGTGGATGAAAATGAAAAAGGTGGGGCTGGGAAGTTGGCTCAGTGGTAGAGCGCTTGCCTCACACGCATGAGGCCCTGGGTTCAATTCCTCAGCACCACCTAAGCAGAAAAAGCCGGAAGTGGCACTGTGGCTCAAGTGGTAGAGCACTAGCCTTGAGCTGAAGAGCTGAGGGACAGCGCCCAGGCCCAGAGTTCAGGCCCCATGACCGACCAAAAAAAAGAGGCTAAAATGAAAAAGGTATTCAACAGTGACATTATAAAAAGAAAAATGTGGACTGGGAATGTGGCTTAATGGTAGAGTGCTTGCCTAGCAAGCGTGAAGCCCTCGGTTCAATTCCTCAGTACCATATAAACAGAATAAGATGGAAGTGGTGCTGTGGCTCAAGTAGTAAAGCGCTAGGCTTGAGCCAAAAGTCAGAGACAGTACCCAGGCTCTAAATTCAAGCCCCAGAAATGGAAAAAGAAAGGAAGGAAGGGAGGGAGGGAGGAGGAAGGAGGGAGAAAGGGAGGAAGAAAGGGAGAGAGAGAAAGAAAGAGAGGGAAGGAGGGGGGAGGGAGGAAGAAAGGAAGGGAGAGAAAGAGAGAAAGAGAAAAAGCCCTCTGCCATCAAAATTTCTTTGATGGGTATTTCAGAAAGACATTTGCATTTTGTTAATAATGAAAGGACTGGTGCTGGGAATGTGGCTTAGTGGCAGAGTCTTTGCCTAGCAAGTGTGAAGCCCTGGGTTCAATTCCTCAATACCATATAAACAGAAAAAGCTGGAAGTGGCACTGTGGCTCAAGTAGTAGAGTGCTATCCTTGAGCAAAAATCTCAGAGACAGTGCTCAGACTGAGTTCAAGCCCCAAGACTTGCAATAATGCTACTGCTGCTGCTGCTGCTGCTGATGATGATGATGAAGGAAGGACTTGTGAAGGACTCAGGGTTATAGTATGTACGGAGGCATGGTCTAGAATGACTGAAACCCAACATTACAGAACAAACCAACATACAAAAATGCAGTAACAAAAATAGACCTTGTGGGCTGGGAAAATGGCTTAGTGGTAGAATGCTTGCCTAGCATGCATGAAGCCCTGAGTTAGATTCCTCAGTACCACATAAACACAAAAAGCTGGAAGTGGTGCTGTGGCTCAAATGGCAGAGTGCTTGGCTTGAGCAAAAGAAGCTCAGGGACAGTGCCCAGGCCCTGAGTTCAAGCACCAGGACTGTCAAAAAAAGAAAACAGACCTTGTACTCCTATTCAAGGGTTACTTGCTTTAACAAGCTTATTAAGATCCCACCAAAAATGCCCATATCCTAATCTCCATAACAAGAGAGATTTATTGTTTTTTTTTTTTATTTTTTGTCGGTCGTGGGACTTGAACTCTGGGCCTGGGCACTGTCCCTCAGCTCTTCAGCTCAAGGCGAGCGCCCTACCTCTTGAGCTACAGCACCACTTCCACAAGAGAGATTTAAGGAGTGAAATAGAGGTAACTTTAATCATCTGACTTTAAAATAGGGAAATCACACTAGATTCCCAGGTGTGCCTAATGAAATCATGATGGTCCCCATAAGTGAAAGAAGGAAGAGACAGTAAGTCAGAAAAAGCCATGAGACAATGGAAGGACAGGTCAGAATAGAGATTTTTTTTTCTGGTGTGTGTTTGAGGCCCTGACTCCATTTCACGGCCTCTCAGCACACTGCACTCACTTCTGTGGCTCAAGTTTCTTTCCAATTCAATTTGAAGGCTGGTTGGAGGTTTTTCCTTACTTGCTAACATCTTGCTTTAGAATCACATATTTAGTCTTTATTTATTCATTTATTTATTTATAGACAGGCTTTCCCTTTGTAGCCTAGTGTAATCATGAAGTTATGAAACTCCTGCCTCAGCCTCCCTAATGCTGGGATTACAGGCAGACACTGCCTCTTCTAGCTCCTAGCTGTTTGTTCGTTTAAGCAGTTGGCTTGGCCCCTCTTTGTCACATGAGCTCCCATTTTGTCCAAGTTCAGTCCCATTTCCAGAGCCTTGGACAGTGGAACTTTGCCTAGAACATTTTTCCCTTAGATATCCACATGGGTAACTCACTTTTTCCAAGTCTTGCTGAACTGTCATTTTCTTAATGAGTATTATATTTACTAAAGACTCTCTCCTTCCCCAATGACAAACACTTTCAAATTTCCTGTTTTTGTCCATTTTTTTTGTAGCACGTATCCTCTTTTTTTGTTTGTTTGTTTATTTGTTTGTTTTTGTCAGCCATGGGGACACGTATCTTCTTTTAACAAAAAAATACCACTTATTTGTGTCTATATGTGTGCTGGTCCTGGGGCTTGAGCACTTTTCCTAAAGTTTTTTTGCTCAAGTCTTGCACTCTACCACTTGTGGATTTGGGGTAGTTAATTGGAGTTAATTGGTAGTTAATTGGGATGGCTTTGAACTATGATTCTCAGATCTCAGTCTCTTGAGGAGCTGGGATTACAAGCATGACTCACTACTGCTCAACAATAAACAATTTTTATTCATCAATTTATTTACCAATAAATATGTATGATTTTATTTATCAATGGAATGGAAAGAAAAAGTTTATATGTAATAATCCATAAGGTTTTTGTGGCAGAATGGGGCTTGAACTCAAGACCTGGGCACTAGCACTTAAGGTACAGTTCTGCTTCCAGCAGTTTTGTTTTTCGGTTTTTTTTTAGTTAGTTGGATATAAGAGTCTCACAGGAAAAAAAAATCTCACAGACTTTCCTCCCTGGGCTGGCTTTGAACTCCATCCTCAGATCTCAACCTTCTGAGTAGCTAGGGTTACAAGAATAAGCCATTGGAGCCAAGCTCTGAATAATCCTTTAAAGAAAATGTGTGACAGTTGCTTAAGTAGGGAATTAGATAAATGGTTACTTAAAATTCTTATCATTATGTAGACTTGAAATAAATTGGGATGACTTGGCTAAAGTGACTTTTTGGAAATTAAGTCGATTTTTTTAAAGGATCACTTGTTCTTTTTAATCAAATGTAGACCTTCCTGTTCCAGTGTTCAAAACTGGTAGGTAGGACTGTACAAGAAAAGGTCAAGGCGGTAACGACAAACCAAAAAATTAAAGGAGGTCGTATGGAGAAATTGCTGACTCCAGCAATCACGTGAAGAGTTTAATGAAAACGAAACTTACCCCGAGACCTGGTTAGCTTTCCCTCCACCCCTCCCCGCATTGTTAAGAGGCAGAGCCGTGTCGGCGGCCTCCTTCTTCTTTGAGTGGAACTCCAACCCAGGATAGTGGAAGAGGGGACCCCGCCTGGCACGCCTCTGTGCAGGTGGGTCAGGTTTCGGCGAACAGAAACATCGATATGGGGGAATCATTGCCCTTTAGTGTCCCTTCCGTGGTACCTTCGCACAGCCAGCTGCTGCTGTAAGAGGCCAAGCTCACTGCCAGCGGTCAAGGCGACCTTGCGCAGCCAGGCAACCATTAGACTTTGAGCTAGTGACTGGGAGGCTTGGATGCTTTCTATGTGTTCCTTCAGGACATTACCCCCCCCTGGAGGCCAGCACTATAAATGCTGTTTTTGCAATGTGATACTTTCTTATTCTTGGCTTTGGCGCCAAGGGTAGCATACAATCCTAACAACTTAATTATGGCCTTTTCCACAAAAAAAGCAATAAAGTCCTGTCCTTTATGTCTAAAGTCAGTGCTCCTGTCTTGGCTGGCAAGAGATGCTTTGAAGTCTTTCTCTAGCTACCTACTCATCTGCTATTCTTCATCCAAGTATGAACTTGTTCCCATGCCCAGCACCTTTCCTAAGCTTGACACCAGGACCTAGGACTGTTGCTGTGGCTGTACAAGCTTGTGAGATTCACAGGAGGAGACACCACCATAATCTTCTGAATGGACACAGGCCAAAATTACCAGAGTATATATTCCAAGTTGTCAGTTATGTCTCCATAAAAACTGGGTGGAGGGTTTGTCTGTACTGGGATTTGAACTAATGGCCCTGGAGGAGCCCTACTTTTTTTTGCTCAAGGCTGGCACTCTACCAGACCTGAGCCATACCCCCACTTCCAGCTTTTTGCTGGTTAAAGATAAAAGACTTTACTGCACAGGCTAGCTTTGATCTTTGATCCTCAGATCTTAGCTTCCTGAGTAGCTACAATTATAGGGAAAAGGGTCCATCACATCCATCCCAGGGGACCATGTGGAGGCAGGCAGGTTCTGGAAAAAGATTATTATAAGGTTTATTAGAGGAGCCGTATTTCCCAGAGAGGGACCACATGGCACCTGTCCTTATTCCGGTAGCAGCAGGGTCTGAGGGAGTAGGAAGTGAGGTAGATGGGAGCTCAGGTGGGTCTGGTTGGAGAGAGGGAGGGGCCAGCTGTATGGCAGGAACTCCAGGGCTGGGAGGAGCTCAGGTCTGGGTGGAGCTGAGGACCAAAGGTGGGGATAATACTAACATTCCCAGCTCTGTTGTTTAGTAAAAATAGGGGGTACCAGGCCACGGAGTATGGGCACAGGTTATCTCTCTACTCCCACAGCCATGGAGGTTCAGAGCTGTCCACATTGGATTCACATTTGCCACGTTAAAAGGCAGGTGCCTGATGGACCTCATATATGTCTGAGCCAACTGGACCCCTATCTCCACGGATAAAAATGATTGGACCCTGTCTTTCTCCAGTCATGGAGGATCCAGAGGACCCTCCTCTGGACAAGTAACATCTTCATAACCATCACAACCTTGGTCAACTTTGCGTACAGTACCTGGCACCCCTTCTCCCCTTCATTGACTACAGAGCCCCCTCTCAGCAGGAAGTTGCTCCAGGAGTAAAGATCTTCGTCCATATTCCCTGCCCAGTACTGTACAAATTAAAAAAGGGGGAAATGTAAGGAAATGCCTCTCCTCACAGACCTAATCTCCCCCTCGATGGCAGCACCTGCACAGTAGGTGAGGCACCTCCCACTTCCGGTCCCCACGATATAAAATGCCTCCAAGAAGCCAGAAGGCACCATTTTCTCCCTTTCTTCATGAGAACTTGGCCTTCTCAGCTCTGCTGGCAATAAATCATTTCTTCTACTTGACTTCGGTCTGCATGGTCTTTTGGGCTACTTTCTGCCTTTCAATAGGCATAAGTCACCAGTGCCAGTCAACAATTTCAACTTCTACTTCATGAGGCTGCAGATAAAACCCAGGGCCTTATACATGCTAGGCAAGCACTCTACCACTGAGCTACATCCCACAAACCCTGGTTGTGTGTGTGTGTGTGTGTGTGTGTGTGTGTGTATGTGTGTTTGAGATAGATCTATATTACTCATCTATAACCCAAGCTGGCCTCCAACTCAGGATCCTCATATTTTAGCCTATCACTGCTGAAATTATAGGTATTAGATACTACAGGCAGTTTGGTTTTGAATTTCTAAACCATAAAATACAAGTTTGAAATTATACTACATGATTCTATTTTTAAATTTAAAAACAATAAACTGGCTAGGAAGCAATGTTCAGATTTGTAAGACAAACTATTTAGGAGGCTGAGACCTAGAGAAGCACAGATACAGGCCAAGTTAGGCAGAAAAGACTTCAAGACTTCGCTTCTAAAATAACTAGCCAAAACTTGAATTGGAGGCACGGCTCAGAAGATAAGAACACCAACCAACCAACCAACCTGTACAGCTTCAAGGCTTTAAGTTTGAGCCCTGTACTGGCATAATCATAATACCACATGGAAAAATACATCCTTTCCAACTACATTCGAAAGTATAAAAAATATATTATATGGCTTATTCTTGCAATCCTAGCTAACTGGAGACAAAGATCTGAAGATTGATGTTCAAAACTACAGAAAAGGGCTGGGAAGATGGATCAGTGGTAGAATGCTTGCCTCACATGCATGAGGCCCTAGGTTTGATTCCTCAGCACCACATAAACAAACAAACAAACAAAACGGAAGTGGTGCTGTGGCTCAAGTGGTAGAGCGCTAGCTTTGAGCTGAATAGCTGAGGGCAGGGCCCAGGCCTAGAGTTCAAGCCCCATGACGAGCAACAACAACAAAAAACTGCAGAAAAGTCTGTGAGATTCTTATCTGGAATAAACCAGAAAGAAGCTAGAAGTAGAAGTGTGGCTCAAGTGGTAAAGCTCCGCCTTGAATGAAAAAGCTAAACAGGAATGTGAGGCCCTGAGTATAAACACCAGTACCCCCCATACACACACACTGAACAAAAGTTTAAAAGTGAGACCAAGATTGAGCCAAGTGAGGGTGACTTATGCCTGTAATCCTAGCTACTCAGGAGGCTGAGATATGAAGATCACAGATCAAACCTAGCCTTGGCAGGAAAATCTGTGAGACTCACATCTCCAATTAAGCACTAAAAAAGCTGGAAGGGGAGATGTGGCTCAAGTGGTAGAGTGCTAACTTCAGCAGAAAACCTCAGGGACAGAACCGAGGCCCTGAGTTCAAGAACTAGCACAAAATAATAATAACTTTGCATGCTAATAAAACAAAACTAATTTGGGGCCTAAAATAAATATTTCAAAAATTATGTAGCTAATTTTAGAGTTGTCTTCACTAAGAGCTAAGCATATGTCCTAATTTGGACAGAATGTACATGGTGATACTATTAACTTTATCTGTGCAGAGCCTGGGCTTCAATTTCAGTTCTTAGGTTGAGACTTAGGTTAGTTATTCAACTGCTCTCACACTCAGTTTCCTTAACTTTAAAATGGTGGCAACATGGAGCTGGGAAGGTGGCTCAGTGGTAGAGTGCTTGCCTTGCATGCATGAGGCCCTGGGTTCGATTCCTCAGCATCACATAAGCAAAAAGAAAAAAGCCGGAAGTGGCGCTGTGGCTCAAGTGGTAGAGTGCTAGCCTTGAGCTGAAGAGCTGAGGGACAGCGCCCAGGCTCAGAGTTCAGGCCCCATGACCAGACCCTCCCAAAAAAATGGTGACAACAATAGAAATTCTCTTATTGGTTTACTTCAAGAATAAAATAAATAAGAAAGAAAAAAATGAGAGAATGAATGTAAGGTGCTTAGCCCAGGGCCTCAGTATCTAGAGCAATCAATGAACAGGTACTATTATCATTGATGCAGCTATTATTAAGAGGCTGTATGCATGGCTCTTGTCATCAGAGTTCCCTTAGCCAAATTCCTTTCAAAGCTTGGTCGACTGACCTTGTCTTTACCTTGAATAGGGACCCAGTGATCAAGAATACTCACCAAATTATTATTATTTTTTTTGGTCAGTCGTGGGACCTGAGCTCTGGGCCTGGGCACTATCCCTCAGCTCTTCAGCTCAAGGCTAGCACTCTACCACTTGAGCTACAGCACCACTTCCAGCTTTTTTCTGCTTATGTGGTGCTGAGGAATCAAACCCAGGGCCTCATGCATGCAATGCAAGCACTCTACCACTGAGCCACCTTCCCAGCCCATACTCACCAAACTAAACTGTGGTATACACCAACACCTTTAAGAATATTTTCTTCTGAATACTGCAAAAAAAAAAACACAAAATACTGCAAGATGCTTTGTCAGCAAAAGGTTCTGCTGCTTGAGCTGTGAATGTGGTGTAGTGGTAGAGTGCTTGCCTTGCATGCATGAAGCCCTGGGTTCAATTCCACAGTACCACATAAACAGAAAAAGCTGGAAGTGGCACTGTGGCTCAAGTGGTAGAGTTCTAGCCTTGAGCAAAAAGAAGCACAAAAGATAGCGGAGGAGAAGCTGGAGGCAAAACAAACTCTCACATAGAAAGCAGTTTTAGTGTTTCAGTGAACAGTCCTAAGCCAGAGAATCACACCAAGTGTGCCATTACAGTACCGAGAGTTTGGCCAGAGAGGGAAAATCCAGGCAAGGAGACAGATCTGAGCACTTGCCGGTAGCTGCCGCTGTAGCCGCCATACCTACAACAGAGAGAGTCCAGGACAAAGGCACTAGACACAGCAGGCGAGCAGATTCTACTCAACATACTTAATCCAGAAATTTATTACTCAATTCACAACCTCTTAGGCTCAACTTCTTTTTTTTTGGGGGGGGGGGTCCAGTCGTGGGGCCTGAATTCTGGGCCTGGGCGCTGTCCCTCAGCTCTTCAGCTCAAGGCTAGCACTCTACCACTTGAGCCACAGTGCCTCTTCTGGCTTTTTTTTCTTTTTGCTTATGTGGTGCTGGGGAATCGAACCTAGAGCCTTATGCATGCAAGGCAAGCGCTCTACCACTGAGCCACCTTCCAAGCTCCAGTATTATATATTTATACCTATATAATTTTCAAGTAACTAATTTTAAGAATATTTATTTTTTAGTTTTTCATGTCTCCTTTCTATCCCTCCCCTCCTCTCATCCTTTTCTTCTCTCAATATCACTTCTGTAAATTACATAATTTTAAGTGTTTCAGTTTTTAAATTTAATTTTTTTTTGGGTCCGGTCATGGGGCCTGAACTCTGGGCCTGGGCGCTGTCCCTCAGCTCTTCAGCTCAAGGCTAGCACTCTACCACTTGAGCCACAGTGCCTCTTCTGGCTTTTTTTTCTTTTTGCTTATGTGGTGCTGGGGAATCGAACCTAGAGCCTCATGCATGCAAGGCAAGCGCTCTACCACTGAGCCACTTCCCAGCCCTTAAATTTAAATTTTTGTTTTTACATTTTTTCTTTTTTTTTAAATCTCTCTCTTATCATTCTGTCCAATCCATTTCCCTTTCTGAGATTAAGACTTGGTTAAATTCACACTCCTTTTACCTCTCCACATCCCTCTAATCCTATTTTTCCCCACATTTCTTCCTAAACCTAATAATTTCTGGTTGGCCAAATTCTTCTTTGCTGTTCTTAGCCCATTAATCCATACTTGTTTGATGTTGAATATATTGTATCTGTTGAACTAGATTGTATCTGCAGCCTTTTGACGGTGCAACTACAGGACTTTGGTTGATGCTTGCCTTAAAATAGTGTCCTAGCACAAATTTGGTGTTACTTTCATACTAAATGGGCAGAAAAAGCCAGAAAAACACAAGAAAAATGGCAAGTCTGGGTATCCCAATTCCCACTCATGATAATCAGGTGACAGAACAGATAATGAATAATCCAGAGGAGAGTTTTCAAAAAGCTCTACAAACACTACAGGTAAACATAGTGAATGAAAAGATTGAAAACCTGCAAAGGACTCAGTGTGAGCATGATAGAGAGAGAGAGGAGGCACAGGAATCTCATGAGCATGAAGAAGATAATGATTGATACAGGAATTGCATGAGCAGGTTGAGAACATTCAAAGAGAAATAAAGGAATTGAGTGAGCAGGCTGAAAACACTCAAAGAGAGCTACAAGAATTAAATGAACATGAGGAAGCTAAGCAAAGAGTAATACAGAAATTGCGAGAGCAAGATGAGAATACACAAAGATAAATAGAGACATTCATGGACTCCATAAACAGACAACTGAAAAAAGTCAGGGAGACCACAAAGGGAATGCTGAATGGAAACCAACAGAAGGAATGGGAGTCCAAGGAAACCATACCAATCAACTAAGTGATTTGAGAATAAACACTGAACACCAAATTAAGGAAGTAAAGAAGTTCATATAAGATCTAAAACAAAGCTCCAACAAAGAATTTGAAGCCATCAAAGCCGACCAATTAGAAGGAAAAGAAATAAAAAACAAAGTAGAAAGTCTTGACAGTAGGTTAGACCATGCAGAAGATTGAATCTCGGGGATTGAAGACAGCCTAGATATTATAGAGAAAGAACATACAACTATGCAAGACAAATCCAAGAAATATGATAGATCTATTCAACACTAGGAAGACACCATGAGAAGGCCTAATCTGAGGACAATGGGTGTAGAGGAGCACCTAGGGACAGAAGTTAATGGTCAAGATCCTAACAGAGAACTTCCCAAACATGCAAAAAGATATGCCTATTCAGATACCAGAAGCTTTTAGAACCCCAAATAGACCAGACCAGAACAGGACATCCCACCGTCACATTATAATCCATACAGGATCAATTCAGACCGAGGACTGGATGCTTACATGTGTCAATGAGAAAATATCAATCACCTATAAAGGGAAACCAATTAGAATCACCTCAGATTTCTCAGCAGAGACAATCAAAGCAAGAAGAGGCTGGAATGATGTATGCCATGCCCTAAAGACAACTATCAACCAAGAATACTATACCCAGATAAACTCTCCTTCATAACTGAAGGCCAAATAAAAACCTTCCATAGCAAAGAAAAACAAACAATATATCTCCACCAAACCAGCCCTCCAAAAGATACTTAAAGATGTTCTACACATAGAAAACCAACAAGACCACAATAAAGGCCAATAAACCGCACCCAAATTGAGAATACAGAAACCATAGGAAGAACCCAGTTGCCACAGCCCCCAAGAAGGTGGATAACATGGCAGGAACTCCTAAATAACTCTCAGTCCTATCTATCAATAATAACATACTTAACTCTCCAATTAAGCGACATAGACTGGTTAGTTGGATTAAAAAGCAAGATCCTTCTATCTGCTGCCTTCAGGAGTCACACCTTGCCCATAAAAACAAACAACGTTTGAAAGTGAAAGGCTGGAACAAAATCTCCCAAGCAAATGGCCCCCATAAACAGGCAGGAGTTGCAATGCTAATATCAGATAAAATAGACTTCAAATTAAAATTAGTGAGAAGAGATAAAGAAGGTCTCTACATACTAATTAAGGGATCTCTCCTTCAGGAGGATATTACAATTCAAAATATCTATTCGCCAAACAACAGAGCACCCAAACTTATCCAAGAAACACTACTTTCCCTCAAACTCACATAGATCCAAAGACATTAATTTTTGGGGACTTTAACACATCATTACCCCCACTAGATAAATCAACTCGGCAAAAACTCAACAGAGAAACCACAGATCCAAACAACGGCATAGATCAACTAGATTTAACACACACAAATATACATAGCTAACCTACCCAGTAATAACTTTTGCTTGTTATCCACTCAAACTCAGAGATAGTAAAAAAGAAAACTTTAAATTTCAGTCTGTGCTATCTCTCAAGTTTAATGTATACCTCATTTATTTCTGGGTCTTTAAATTATAATCTTTTCCTATCTGTAAGTCAAATGATTATTATTCCACAAGACTTGGTAAATAATGCTGAGAAGAGCTAAGTTACTACAAACAGGAAGTTGATCTAATGTCATTGTAGGGGAGAAAGGAGAATATTATATCTTCTTTTTATTGTGAAAATACTGTACAGAGAGGTTACAATTAGATGAGCAAGATAATGAGTACATTTCTTATCAAGCATTGTGAGAATATTATATCTTTAAGAAAAGTAAAATCTCAACCTGGACAAACTGGATGTGGCAGTCCACGCCTATAATCCCAGCACTTAAGAAGTTGTGGTAAGTAGACTGTGAGTTCCAGGGAAGCTTGACCTGTCTCAAAAACAAAACAAAAGGGACTGGGAAGGTGGCTCAATGGTAGAGCGCTTTCCTTGCATGCCCGAGGCCATGGGTTCGATTCCTCAGCACCACATAAGCAAAAAGAAAAAAGCCAAAAGTGGTGCTGTGGCTCAAGTGGTAGAGCGCTAGCCTTGAGCTGAAGAGCTGAGGAACAGCACCCAGGCCCAGAGTTCAGGCCCCATGATTAGACCAAA
>NW_012267254.1:13991864-13998707 GCF_000151885.1 Dipodomys ordii | reverse complement strand
TGTGGTATATATACACAATGGAATTCTATGCCTCCACCAGAAAGAATGACATTGCCCCATTTGTTAGGAAATGGAAAGACTTGGAAAAAATTATACTAAGTGAAGTAAGCTAGGACCAAAGAAACATAGGTCCCATGGTTTCCCTTATTTGCAATATCTAGTATATGTCTGAGACAAGCAGAAAAGTTCAGATAGTTGATGTTAGGCGAAATGAACCCAAGATAAGGCTTCAAATGTTTTTTTCTTTCTTGGGATTGTTTCTAACATATTTATAAGATGATTTCTTTGTTGCTTTGTATGTCCCTCCCCCATGGTATAACCCCCGTTTTCACTGTATTTGATGTTGATATAGTTTGTGAAGGGGAAGGGAAATAACCAATTGTTTAAAAAGCTATACAGGTGGACCCATTGCAACAATGAGATGTACAAAACATTATGTCGAAAAACGAACTTTACAACTTTGTCGAGGGGGGGGTAGGGTGGAGGTGGAGTGGGGGAGGGAAGCCGGGGGGGGGGGGGATGGGAAGGGGAAACAAAGGAGGAGGCAACAATGCTTGATAAGAAATGTGCTCATTACCTTGCCCATGTAATTCTAACCCCTCTGTACAGCATTTTCACAATTAAAAAAAAAGAAATAAAAAAAAAAGAAGCTCAAGTATAATGCCCAAGCTCTGAGTTCTAGGCCCAGGACTGACCAAAAAAAGTTCTGCTGCTGAATAATGTTAATACACTGTAAATTCTCAATATATGTTAGTATCAGAATCTTCAGAGTAGAACTACAGCAAACTTTTGTTTAACCCTCATTTTCACTTTCCAAGTTTACTCAATAATGTCTCTTCTCCCTCCTGGTACTTCCTCTCTCTTCCTTTTCTTCTTCCTCTCCCTCTCTCTTTCTTTCTCTCTGTTACAACATATATATTTTGGAAAACAAATTTCATCTAAAATTTTCATTTTAGAAGTTCAGTTGTTACTGTAAAAGATGAGTGAATGAATATAAATAAAAGTCTCCACTGGGAAAAGGACTTTTCCAAGAGCACACTGTAATGGTGGATATGTAGACCCAGATAAGCAATCGTTGGGGTTTTTCTTTTAGGAATGTCTCTTTTTAAGTAATTATTTTTTTAGGGGGGGGGGTCTGGTCATGTGGTCTGAACTCTGGGCCGGGTGCTGTCCCTCAGCTCTTCAGCTGAAGGCTAGCGCTCTACCACTTGAGCCACAGCGCCACTTCCGTTTTTTTTCTGCTTATGTGGTGCTGAGGAATCGAACCCAGGGCCTCATGCATGCGAGGCAAGCACTCTACCACTGAGCCAACTTCCCAGCCTTAAGTAATTATTTTTATGCAGATACAACAATTAGGTAAATACGTTACGACAACTTTCAAAGTTCAGGGACAAGGAAATTTTTATAATAGGTAGAGGCTTTGTACTATGAAGCCAATAATATTTCTGGGACTGAGGATTTCTGCTTATAAGCCTTAGAAATGGAATATGGCTCATAAACCACAAACCACACCAATTTGGGCTCTTGAAATTACAAGAGGTTAACAGCAGAGGGCATGCTTGCCTGAGAAGTAGCAATTTAGAGTCCCCCCCCCCCCCAACAGTCACACAAAAAGCAAGTTCCAAAAACACTCTCAAAGATAGTTCTCTGGGTCTGTGTGGACCCACTAATGTTTAGGATATTAAAGCATGGGTGACAAATGAGAAAATTATGGGAGGCCAAATAGGATTATGTCAACATATGGAACTTTTATTTCATAATCAACAAAAATAAGTTTGAGATCAGGGTACCATATTTGAGGATCCCTGTTCAATGCTGGTCTGGGCATAAAAATCTGTGCGACTATGAAATCTAGGAAATGGAAACAAGGGTCTTTTTCCCCTTTTCTTTTTGTCTTGTTTCTTCATTTATCTGTCTTTGGGAGGATAAGGAAGGCACAGAAATGGAGGGACAAAGGCTGAATAAATGCAGCAATGACACTCACTAGACACTGTGTTGAGAACTTTTAAGAGGGAATAGGAAGGGAAAACTGGGAGAGAGTGAGGGAAGGGATGACGTTATCCAAAAAGAAATGTACTCATTACCTGATTTATAAAACAGTAAACCCTCTGTACATCATCATTATAATAATAATTATTATTATAAACATCTGTGAGACTATCTGTACTTAATCAGCAAAAAAAAAGCTGTACTAAGCTGGGCACTGATGGCTCATGCCTATAAGCCTAGCTGCTCAGGAGGCTGAGATAGGAGTCCAGGTTTGAAGCCAGTCTGAGCAGACAAATCTGAGAGATTCTTATCTCTAAGTAGCTAGCAAAAATCCAGACCTAGAGGTATAATTCAAGTGGTAGACTACAAGCCTCACAGGAGTGCATATGTACACACACACACAAGCCAAAGCTGAAAATGTTGCTCAGTGATAACAGTGCTTGCTTTGCATACACAGATTTGATCTCAGGAACCAGGAGGAAAAACATCTTGTTGTTGTTGTTGTTGGTTGTGGGGCTTGAACTAACGGCCTGGGCACTGTCCCTGAGCTATTTTGCTCAAGGCTAGTGCTCTACCACTTTGAACCACAGCACCACTTCCAGCTTTCTGGTGGTTAATTGGAGATAAGAGTTGCAGGGCCTTTCCTGCTGGGCTGGCTTCAAACGATGATCCTTAGATCTCAGCTTCCTGAGCAGCTAGGATTACAGGTGTATGACATGGGCACCTGGCTGAAAACACCTTTTGCTTTGTTTTTGTCTTTTTAAATTTTTTTATTGTAAAGATACTATACAGAGGGGTTACAGTTACATGAGTAAGGTAATGAGTACATTTCCTGTCGAGCATTGCTACCCTTTCCTTTGTTTTCCCCTACTATCCCTTCCCTCCCCACCTCCCCATCTCCTCCTCCCCCCACTTTAGTTTTGAGAAGCATAATTGTGACCTTTTTATGCTAGTTCTGGGGCTTGAACTGAGAGCCTGGGCACTGCTCCTGAGCTATTTTGCTAAAGGCTAGGACTATACCACTGGAGCCAAGTGCCACTTCCAGCTTTTTCTGAGTAGCTTATGGGAAAGAAGTGTCTCATGGACTTTTCTGTCCTGCTTGTCTTCAAACCAAGATCCTCGGACCTCAACCACCTGAGTAGCTAGGATTACAGGCTTGAGCCACTGGCACCCAGCTTAAAACAGATTTTTATTGTCATTGTTGTTAATCCTATTTGGAGTTATTTCAGCCTTTCACATCTGTAGGCTTGTGCCATTATTCAAATTTGGGGCATTTTAGTCATTAGTGAGTCAAATATCTTTCAGCCTCTTCTGGGTCTCATGATCTGAACACTGGATCTTTTCAAAATGTCCTCCTACTTCAACCTCACAAATACTGGAATTTCAGGGATGAAAATTTCAGGCTTGAAAATAAGTTTTCATTCCCCTTTCTGTAAATCCCTAGGAGTAGGATTTCTTGGCAAGCTTAAATTTTAATAGAGTCATTTTAATAGAGTCCAAACTTAGTCTTTATTTGTCTGGACAAAACAAAGACTTTGATGTATTTTAACTCCAACTCCTCCACTTTCCTCCATATTAGCTTGCTAACATTTTGTGCTACTTTTACTTTCATCTCCGCAGATATTTGGCCAGTTTTATCTTCAATGATTAGATATATAAATGTGCTTCATCAATTGCTTTGACCACAATTGCTTCTAGCATCCCATTAATTTCTTTTTGAATATTTTTTATCTGTAAGTAGTTGTACAAAGGAGTTGCCATTCAACAGAGAAATTTATGAATACAGTGCATCTTGATCAATGCCACCCCATTCATCATTCTCACATACCCCACTCCCAGCCCACCTTTTCTCTTACTTAATTTAGGTCATATATTGATTTTTTTTGCCTTTTAACAAAGCAGTTTATGTGTGTAATGCATCTTGATCTTTGTCACCACTTAACATCTTCACTCCCACTTTGACCCACTCCTTCCCTTATATTTCTCAGTTCTGTGGCATATACAATAAATTTTTGCCTGCATTCTCTCCACTTCCCCCTTCATTCTTCTACCCCTCTCCTTTTGGCCCCACCCTCCCCTCTTGCAAATATAGGTATTACATTGTAGTGGGAATGCAAGCTTGTTCAACCACTCTGGAAAGCAGTATGGAGATTCCTCAAAAGATTAAACTTGGAGCTTCCTATGACCCAGCAATTCCACTCCTGGGCATTTATCCAATAGAGCACTACCAAGGCTACCCTAAAGCACAACCATGTTCATTAAATTATTTACTATAGCCAAAATATGGAACCAACTCAGGTGCCACTCAATAGATGAAGAGATCAAGAAAATGTGGTACATATAAACAATAGAATTCTACTCATCCATCAGAGAAAATGATACCGTACCATTTGTCAGGAAATGGGAACACCTGGAAAAATTGTATTAAGTGAAGTAAACAATTTCTTCTAAGCAACATATTTTTGTTTTTGTTTTGTCAGTTGTGGGCCTGAATTCTGGGCCTGGGCACTGTCCCTCAGCTCTCCAGCTGAAGGCTAGCATTCTTACCACTTGAGCCACAGCACCACTTCCAGCTTTTTCTGCTTATGTGGTGCTGAGGAATCGAACCCAGGGCCTCATGCATGCAAAGGACAAGCACTCTACCACTGAGCCACCTTCCCAGTTCCTTAAGCAACATATTTTAACAATCTCCTTTGACCAATAAACTAGAAATTAAATGAACAGAATGTTCTAGTGTTAAAATAGAACCTGATTATCTCCCAAAGCCCCATTCTTGCCTAATTGAGTGTAACCATCTGCTTTATGTAGGATATATATATATATATATATCATAAAATATATCATATATATATTTCTGGAGCAATCAGCTTTTCTCTGAAGGAAATGACATATGACTAGAATGAAGGCTGAAGGTGCGGCTCAATTCTAGAGTACCTATCAAGTACAAGACATTGCATTCAAACCCCAGTAATATGAAGAGAAGGGAAGGAAAGGGGGAAAGGAGGGAGGCCAGAAAGGAGGTATTATACTACAAAATGAGTCTTGGTGCTCATAAATACATGAATTGATAAAGAAAATGTAGTGTTGTATACTATTTAGTATTATTCAGTCATTAAGAAAAAAATTATGCCATTGGCTAGAAAATGGATGGGACCTGGAGAACATTTTTTTAATTGAAATAAGCCAACTCTAAGTAGCCCATGTGTTTTGTCATTTGTACAAGCTAGGGGGAAACAAAGTATGTCCACTAAGGTCATGAGAGGAAAAAAGGGAACTACTAGGGAAGTGAAGAGGGAATGGGGAAAGGGAGAGGAAAGGAAATAAAAGAGTAATAGAGAGTAAATATAATTGAAGTACTTTATATGTATATATGAAAATGTCATCCCTTACTTTGTACAATTAATATATACCAATAAAAATAGGATAGGCAGGCAAGAATTCATTGTATATACCACGGAACTGAGGAAAGTAAGGGAAGGGGGTGGGTCAAAAGAGAATGAAGATGTTGAAGGATGACACAGATCAAGATGCATTTTATACACAAAGTGCTTTGTTAAATGGCAAAAATTCAATATATATCCTAAAAAAAGTAAGTGAGGGAAGGAGTGGGTTGGGATGGGTGGGTGAGAATGTCAAAAGGGGTGACACTGCTCAAGATACACTGTAGTCATAAACTTCTTTGTAACACTACTTAAAGATAATAAAAATATTGAAAGTATTTCTTAGTTAAGAAAATAGTGACATTTATGTTCATTGCTGTACTATTCTCAATAGCCAATTTATGGAAACAGCCTAGAAGCCGTACAATATATGAGTTGATTAAAAATGTGTTACCAAGACAATGGAATTTTACACAGCCATTAGAAAGCTATTTTGTCATTAACAGGGAAATGGATGGACCTAGAACAAATCTTAAGTGAGGGAAACCAAGTGCAGAGAGACAAATGATGCATGTTTTCTCTCATATGTGGAAACTAGATCTAAAATGTACAGTGACATGACAAATTATACAACACTCTAGGCATTCACACACAGTGAGACCAATCACACACAGTGAGACCAAAGGAGGATACTCTTAGGAGAACACAAAGGTGTAATGCCTATGTGCATATATATATACATACATACATATGTATATATATAGAGAGAGAGAGAGAGAGAGAAATATTTTCAAAATGAAATCCAGGAAATGGAAATGAGGTTTCCTTTTGTTACTGTATTTTTGTCTTGTTAGTTCATTTTTCTGTCTTTGAGTGGGTATGATGAGCACAGAAATGGAAGAACAAAGGGTGAAGAAATGCAGCAGTGGTACTCAGTAGATACTATGTCGAAAATGAACTTGTGGGTAGGCATAGGAGGAAAAACTGGGAGAGAGAGAGGGAGGGATGAGGTGGCATTGTCCAAAAAGAAATACACTCTTTACCTGACATATGTAACTGCAACCTCACTGTACATAATCTTTATAATAACAATTTAAAATTGACCTCTGATAATACACAAAGATGCCTCAAAAACATTGTAGAAGATAATGCTATTTAAAAACTAGGTATGGGACGGGCACCAGTGGCTCACACCTGTCACCCTAGCTACTCAGGAGGCTGAGATCTGAGGATTGAAGTTCAAAGCTAGCCCAGGCAGAAAACTCCGTGAGACTCTTACCTCCAATAAACCACTAGAAAACTGGAAGTGGCACTATGGGTCAAGTGGTAGAGCACTCGCCTTGAGCTGAAGAGCTGAGGGATAGCGCCCAAGCCCAGAGTTCAAGCCTCACGACCGACCAAACAAATAAAATAGGTATGAGGTAGAAGGGAAGGAGAATGATGAAAGGGAAGAGGAGGAGGAGGAGGAGGAGGA
>NW_012267254.1:13985300-13986569 GCF_000151885.1 Dipodomys ordii | reverse complement strand
GCTGTCCCTCAGCTCTTCAGCTCAAGGCTAGTGCTTTACCACTTGAGCCACAGAGCCACTTCTGGCTTTTTTTCTTTCTGCTTATGTGGTGGTGGGGAATCGAACCCAGGGCCTCATGCATGCAAGGCAATCACTCTACCACTGAGCCACCTTCCCAGCCCCCAGAAAAAGCATTTGACAAGATCCAACACCCCTTTATGATGAAGGTCTGAAAAAATTAGGAATCCATGGAACATTCCTCAATATAATAAAGGCTGTATATGACAAACCTATAGCCAGCATTGTACTCAATGCTGAAAAACTAAAGCCATTTCCTCTTAACTCAGGAATGAGACAAGGATGTCCACTCCCTCCATGCTGAAAAACTAAAGCCATTTCCTCTTAACTCAGGAATGAGACAAGGATGTCCACTCCCTCCACTTCTCTTCAATCTAGTATTAGAATGGCTAGCTACAGAAATAAGACAAGACACAAACATAAAGGGGATCCAAATAGGGAAAGAAGAAGTAAAACTCTCCACTCCCAAATTGGTCAAACTGATTCAAAACTTTGGCAAAGTAGCGGGGTATAAAATTAACCCTCAAAAATCAATGGCTTGGGCTGGGAAGGTGGCTCAGTGGTAGAGCACTTGCCTTGCACGCATGAGGCCCTGGGTTCGATTCCTCAGTACCACATAAGCAAAACGAAAAAAAGCCAGAAGTGGCACTGTGGCTCAAATGGTAGAGCGCTAGCCTTGAGCTGAAGAGCTGAGGGACAGCGCCCAAGCCCAGAGCTCAGGCCCCACAACCGGACCCCCACACACACACAAAAAAATCAATGGCTTTTCTGTATGCCAACAATGAGAAAAGTGTGGCTGAAAGCAACTCCATTCTTAATAGCCCCACAAAATAAAATACCTAGGAATTAACTTAACCAAAGAAGTGAAGGACCTCTACGATGAAAACTTTGAAAACCTGAAAAAGGAAATCAAAACAGAACTTAGAAAGTGGAAAAAACCTCCCATGCTCCTGGATTGAAAAGATCAACATCGTGAAAATGGCACTTCCCAAGGCTATCTACAAATTGAATGTGATACCTATCAATATTCCAACCTCATTCTTCAAGGAAATAGAAGCAGCAATCCAAAAATTCATATGGAACAATACGATCCTCAACAGAAAGAACAGTGCTTGAGGAATATCAATACCAAATTTCAAACTCTACTACAAAGCCATAGTAATCAAAACAGCTTGGTACTGGCACAAGAACAGACCTCAGGACCAATGGAAT
>NW_012267254.1:13982118-13985250 GCF_000151885.1 Dipodomys ordii | reverse complement strand
TGAGGGACAGCTCCCAGGCCCAGAGTTCAGGCCCCACAACTGGACCCCCCCAAAAAAAAACAAAAACAAAGATTATAAATGTATAAATTCAACCAAAGAACTATAGACATAAAAAATGCAGTATTGTTAGTAGTAAACAAAAAAAGAGATTTACCAAGTTCCGGGGAAATGGTGGAGGTGAAGCTGGAAGCTAAACAAACTCTCGCATAAAAAGCAGTTTTAGTGTTCCAGTGAACAGTCCTAAGCCAGAGAATCACACCAAGTGTGCCATCACAGGACAGAGAGTTAGGCCAGAGAGGGAAAATCCAGGCAAGGAGACAGATCTGAGCACTTGCCAGCATCCGCGGCTGCAGTGGCAGCGATGGCTGTGGCTGTAGCTGCCACACCTGCAACACCGAGAGTCTGGGACAAAGGCGCCAGACGCAGCAGGCGAGCAGATTCTATTCAACACCAGCAAGAACTGACAAGGAGCAGACATCTTCATCCTGCAGTTCACAGACCAGAGACGACCCAGGAACCAAGACTCAGTGTGAGTAGAACCCTGACATCCTCACTCCTTCTCAGGGAGCAGAGGAGGGAAGGCCACCCCTCCCCCCCCACTACCAGAGATCTCCATCTTTGGCTGAGCAGCTAGCTTCCACTCAGGCCTTGGAAGAAAACAAGAGTCATTTAGCAGATCACAGGAACCTAACCTGACCAGCCAGGCTCAGCTCCCCCCAGGGAAAAGTCACCCAGCTCTGGCCTCTAGCCCCAGGAGTAGCTCTCTTCACTGGGTAAACAGAGCCAGAAGCTGCCCCTCCCTACAGCAGCCTTGACAATCAATTGAAATACAGTAAACATAAATCCTGAGAATGGCTCCAGGCTGGGCTCTGTGAGTGTCTCAGAAGCTACCTCCTCAGGAAAAAGCTACTGTTTGCTGAAAGGCCTCAACTCAACCCAGAACCTAGCCTCATCATCACAGCATCTCCAAATTAGAGGAAACAGCCATCTCCCTCTTTTGTGACACTCAAAGCAGATCTCCCTCCCATTGAATTAGCCTGGGAGGAGGATCCCAAAATCCTGGGTAAAGCAGAGCATTTTTTTGCCTGCTCAAACTAACAGACTTAAGAAACCAACCAAGCCGCAGGAAAATCAAACACCACAAGCAGACCAGAGACTCCAAGTAGAGACTGGTTACAGACACAAGGGAGATACAGGATCTTCCCATTCCCCCCCCCCAAAAAAAAAATCAAAGAACTCTTTTTTGTACCTTTTATAAAAATATTTTTCCAAAACTATTTTTTAATTTTTAACTTAAAAAAATTTTGTTTTCCATTAATTTTTTTCATTCTCTCATAATTTTTATTTTAGGGGTATAAGGGTGTGTGCTTTTTTTTCTTTGTTTTCTTTTTTTTTCTTAAAAAATTTTTTTTGTTTAACTCTACTGACCTTTTGATCCTTTTTTCTTTCCTTCTCATTATTTTCACCTTTCCTTCTCTTTTGTTCTTCTTTTTGTGACTTAATTGGTGTTCTGCGCATCCAGATAAACCCGTAGTCAATTATTAGACCTTATACCCCATTGTATACACACTTAATCCACAAATTTATTACTCAATTCAAAACTTTTTATATTTAAATTCCTTAATAGCAGTACTACCTCTTTATAACTATATAATATTTTAAGGGGCTGGGAAGGTGGCTCAGTGGTAGAGCGCTGGCCTTGCATGCATGAGGCCCTGGGTTCGATTCCTCAGCACCACATATGCAAAAAGAAAAAAGCCAGAAGTGGCGCTGTAGCTCAAGTGGTAGAGCGCTGGCTTGAGCTGAAGAGCTGAAGAACAGTGCCCAGGCCCAGAGTTCAGGCCCCACGATTGGACCCCCCCCCAAAAAATATATTAAGCATTTTTATTTTTAAGTTGTTCACGTCTCCTTTCTATCCCTACCCTTATCTTATCCTATCGACATTCTTCTCTGAATATTACGTTGTTAAATTTGCTTAATTTTTAAGTTTTTAAGTATTTAAGTTTTTAATGTTTAATATTTGTTTTTCTATTTTTCTTGTCTCTTTTTTCTCTTGCTCTTCTTTTTTTTTTCTCTCTCTCTCTACTATCATTCAATCCAACCTATTTCTCTGCTTTGAGATTAGGACTTAGTTAACTCTCCCTCGGCCTTCCACATCCCTCTATTCCTATTTTTACCCACATCTCTCCCTAAACCTAATAATTTCTGGTTTGCCAAAATCTTCTTTGTGGTTTGTAGCCCACTAATACATAATTGTTTGATGTTGAATAGATATATCTGTTGAACTAGAGTGTATCTGCAGACTTTTGACTATGCAATTACAGACTTTGGTGGATGCTTACGTTAAGATAGTGTTCTAGCAAAAAACTAGTGTTACTTTCATTCCAAATGGGAAGAACAAGCTGGAAAAACACAAGAAAAATGACAAGTCTGGGTATATCAACCCCCACTCATGATAATCAGGGGACAGAACAGATAATGAATAATCCAGAGGAGAGGTCCCAAAAAGCTCTACAAACACTACTGGTAAAAATGGTAAATGAAAAAATTGAAAACGTGCAAAGGACTCTGTATGAGCATGATAGGGAGAGAGAAGAGGCAAACCAAAGGTCAATACAGGAATATCATGAGCGTGAGATTGATACAGGAATTACGTGAGCAGCTTGAGAGAAATAAAGGAATGGCGTGAGTAGGCTGAGAACATTCAAAGACATAGACAGGAATTGGGGGAGCTGGCTGAGAACAGACAAAGAGAAAGTCAGGAATGGCGTGAGCAGGCTGAAAACACTCAAAGAGAGCTACAGGAATTACATGAACGTGAGGAAGCTAATCAAAGAGTAATACAGGAATTGAGAGAACAGGATGAAAATACACAAAGATCACTAAAGGCATTCATGGAATCCATAAATAGACAGCTGAAACAATTCAGGTAGACCACAAATGGAATGCTGAATGGAGCCCGACAGAAAGAATGGGTGTCCAGGGAAACCATAACCAGTCAACTAAGTAATTTGAGAATAAACACTGGACATCAAATTAAGGAAGTAAAGTTCATACAAAATCTAAAACAAAGCTCCAACAAAGAATTTGAAGCCATCAAAGCCGACCAATGAGAAGGAAAAGAAATAAAAA
>NW_012267254.1:13966022-13975952 GCF_000151885.1 Dipodomys ordii | reverse complement strand
AAAAAAAAAAAGAAAGAAAAAGAAGTGTACTCATTATCTTGCCCATGTAATTGTAACCCCTCTGTACAGTATTTTCACAATTAAAAAAATAAATAAAATAAATAAATAAAGAGATTTTCCATGACCCCCATGAGTATATTTTTAAAAAGGCAGAAATAAAGGCACTGTAGAACAAAAACGAAGCCAGGTGCTGGTAGCTCATGCTTGTAATCCTAGCTACTCAGGTAGCTGAGATCTGAAAATCATGGTTTGAAGTCAGCCTACACAAGAAACTTTGTGAGACTCTCATCTCCAATTAACTGCTGGAAAGCTGGAAATGCAGCTGTGGCTCAACTGGTTAGAACACTAGACTACAGCAAAAAAGCCAAGTGACAGCAAGACCCTGAATTAAAAACCCAGGAAAAGTATACAAATATTACCCTGAATATAATGGAAGATATAATAACAATACTATAGACTCAAACACAGATGGAAACTCCTCAACAAAATATCAGCAAACCAAACCCAGCATATCAAAAAGATTACATAACCTAAGTGGGACTTACGTTGAAAATACAAGACGTGTTTGACTTATTTAAACAAATCAATACAATATACCACATTAACAGAACAAAGGAAAAACACAATTATCTTAATTGCACAAAGAAGAGCAATGCTAACTCTTTGATAATTAAAACTACAATACACAAAGGAAAGCTAGAAATAAAAGGAAACTTCCTGCATATCCTAAAGGGCATTTATGAAACACCCATGGATGTTATATTCAATGGTGGTAAGCTTTTCCCCTAAGGTTAAGAACTCGACAAGGATATCCATACTCCTTACTTCTAAAATTGTATTACAACTCTGGCTGAACACGGAAAGGAGAGGAAAGGAAAGGAGAGGAGAGGAAAGGGAAAGGAAAGGAAAAGGAAAGGAAAGGAAAGGGGGAAGGAAGGAAGGAAGGTAGGAAGGAAGGAAGAAAGGAAAACAAAGGCACTCAGATTATTGAGTTCATTATCTTTTTCTTTAGATGGCAAAGATAACTACGAATACAAGTTCTTAAAACTCAGAAAAATGTATTAAAAGCCACCAAATACAGCAAAAAAGAAAAGAGGCTGTAAGATTAATATGGAAAAATCAGTTGCATAGAGTTGTATACACTGGTAATGAAATGAATGTGGTAAGTCAGAAAACAATTTTATTGAGAAGAGTATCATAGAGCATAATACTTAGAAATATATTCAAGTAGAAAGACAAGGCCTGTATGTTGAAAAGTGCAAAATGTTACTTTTTTCAAAGATGCAAAAATAGATATCTTATGTCCATTGATTACAAGACTTAAAATATTAAGATGACAATACTCTCAAAGGTGAAATACAATAAACAGATCCTCTACCAAAATCCCAAAGCCTTTTTATAGACATGGGGAAGCTGATCCTAATGTACATGTGAAAATGTAAGTGATCTGAATAGTTAAAATAATCTTCAGGGCTGGGAACATAGTTCAGTGGTAGAATGTTCGCCTAGCATGCATGAAGATCTGGGTTCAATTCCACAGTATAACATAAACAGAAAAAGCCAGAAGTGCACTGTGGCTCAAGTGGTAGAGTGCTAGCCTTGAACAAAAGAAGCTCAGGGACAGTGCCCAGCCCCAGGCCTGGCAAAATAATAATAATAATCTTCACTGTATGTTGGTGCTTCATGTCTGTAACCCTAGCTACTTATGAGGCTGAGATCTGTGGACTGTGGTTCAAAGCCAGATAAGACAGATGAGTCATAAGACTCTTACCTCCTCCAAGTAATCATCAAAAAGCTGGAAATGGAGTTGTGGCTCAAGTGGTACAGTGCCAGCCTTGAGCAAAAAAGCTGAGACAGTGCACAGGATCTGAGTTCAAGCTCCAGTACACACACAGATACACGGACACAGACACAGACACACAGACACACACACACACACACACACACACACACACACACACACACCTTGAAAAAGAGCAGTTACTATACACATACATTCTAATTTTAAAATTAAAAAGCTATATTAATCAAGTGTAGTACTAGCATAATAACTAATATACAGATAAAGGGTAGCAGAACTGACAATCCAGAAATAAACTCACACAATTGTTGTTGTCAGTGGTTTCAAACAATGTTGATATGACCACTTCGTGGAGAAAATTGTCTGACAAATAGTGTTGAGATAACTGTATATCCATATGAAAGAGAATGAAGGAGACTTAGCTCATGCTATATACAAAACTAATTCAAATGAAACCAACATCTAAATGTAAGAAATAAAACTCTTAGAAGAAAACAAAAGGATAAATCTAAAAATCCAATGAGCTTAGATTTACCAGCCACTTTTTGCCAGTCCTGGGGCTTGAACTCAGTGCCTGGGCTCTGTCCCTGAGCTTCTTTTGCTCAAAGCTAGCACTCTACTACCTGAGCCACACCACCACTTCTGGCTTTTTCTGTTTATGTGGTACTGAGGAATCAAACCCAGGGCTTCATGCATGCTAGGCAAGCAATCTACCACTAAACCACTTTCCTAGCCACAAAATGCCAATCTTCTCTGCAAGAATGCAAGGCCCTGAGTTCAAGCCCAATACCAGTGCAAAAAAAACAGATTGGAAAAGAGATAAAGATATGGAGAGATTGGAACCCTTGTATATTGTTGGTGGTACACATGCTGTGGAAGTTTAGTGGTAGTTCCTTGATAATTTAAGCACAGACTTACCATTCATCTCAGTAATTTCACTGTGGGTATAAGCCTGAAAGATATTTAAATTGGGAAAGAAATGTTTTACAGGCTCATGCCTGTAATCCTAGCTACTCAGGAGGCTGAGATCTGAGGATCACAGTTGGAAGCCAGCCTGGGCAGGAAGTCTGTGAGACTCTTATATCCAATTAACCACCAGAAAAAATGGAAGTGGCACTATGGCTCAAAGTGGTAGAGCACTAGCCTTGAACTGGAGAGCTCAGGGACAGCACCCAGGCCCAGAGATCAAGCCCCATGCCCAACAAAAAACAAAAGAGGAAACACAAATATTTGTACACAATTTTCACAGGTGTACTATCTACAATAGCCACAAGCCAAATGTTTAACAACTAGATAAACTATGGCATGTATTGTTATGCATAACTTAGGAGTACAGATACTTGGCTGGGAAGGTGGCTCAGTGGTAGAGTGCATGAGGCCATAGGTTCGATTCCTTAGCACCACATAAGCAAAAAGAAAAAAGCCAGAAGTGGTGCTGTGGCTCAAGTGGTAGAGCGCTAGCCTTGAGTTGAAGAGCTGAGGGACAGTGCCCAGGCAGAGTTCAGGCCCCACGACTGGACTCCTCCCCCCAAAAAAGAAACACAAATGAATCTTTGACAGTATCACACTAAGTGAAAGAAATCAGATGGAAATGGTTACATGATTCCACTGATGCAAAATATTCAGAACAGAAAAATCCATAAAGAGAGCAGACTGTTCATTTTCAAAGGCTATGTGAAGGGGGATTGGAAGTAACTAATGGATACTAGGTTTCATTTGGAGCTGATAAAACTGGTCTGAAAGTAGCTGGGCACTAGTGGCTTGTGCTTTTAATCCTACCTACTCAGGAAGCTGACATCTGAGGACAGATGTTTGAATCCAGTCCAGGCCACCAAAAAGCCTAAAGTGGCGCTGTGGTTCAAGAGGTAGAGCACTAGTCTTGAGGAATAAAAAACAAAAATCAGGGACAGTGTCCAATTCCTGAGTTCAAGGTCCAGGACCAGCACCCAAAAAAAGGTCTAATGATAATGATTGTACAATAATGTGAATGTACTGAAAATATGAATTATACAATTTAACATGGTTAGAATGTTAAATTTTACATGTGAATTTTAACTACAGGAAAAAAAATTAAGGTTTAAAAGATCTTGATATCCAGACACTGGTGGCTCATGCTTGTAATCCTAGTACTCAGGATGCTGAGATCTAAGTGAGACCTAAGGATCATGGTTCAAAGCCAGCCCAGGAAGGAAAGTCTATGAGACTCTTATCTCCAATTAACCACCAGAACACTGGAACTGGTGCTGTGGCTCAGAGCTAGAGTACTAGCCTTGGGCAAAAGGAGCTCAGGGAAGAGCCCAATCCCTGAGTTCAAGCCCCATGACCGCCAAAAATAAATAAATAAAATCTTGATCTTGCTATAAGAATTAGAGAACAAATAAAAAGATTTGCTGGTTTTATAGCTTGCAAAACTACTAAGTCCTAATATGTCTAATTCTGTATATTTCACATGCATTATCAAATAACAAAGGTTCAACACAGGAAAGATTAGGATTTTAAACCACACAGACATAACTGCTAAGGATTATTAAATATCAAAGTAGATCATGTGTCCACTCAAAATGGCAAAGGAATAAAGAAAAATAATTGAACAAGTATAAGAATTGAACCTGTTCACTATTCAAATGCAAATTTTTGCATGCAACTGAAGAACATTCATTAATGAAGCATTAGCCAAAGATATCACCTTACAAAGCTCAAGTATGCCAATTTCCATTAGCCGAGCTCTTTTCTTTTCAGTGAACAATTTGTTCAGGCAATTCTATATAAATATGTTCATAACAGTCTTACCATTCACAGCATTAATCTGAGTGGTTACTGAAATGAATAAAAATATCTAGTGTTATAGATGTTAAGATTAATAAACTTTTCAAGGCCTTAGACACAGATGCCTAAATAAGAATAATGTGATTTCCTGAACTTAAACATATATAGTAAGAATTTCAAGACTATGGCAAGACATTGTATTAAGACTATTAAGCAGACTCAGGAACTAAGAAAAATTTCAAGAAACATCTGTGACAGTATTTTGCCTTGGAAAACAAACTATTAACAGAACAGGCAGATCAAGTGCCATAACTAACAATCTTACATCATCTTCTCAACATTAGTTCCATACTTTCTAAAACTAACTGTCTTTGAGGACTTGAACAAAGCAATGTGTGTATATACCTGAATTTTCTAAAATAACATTTAAGCACTATTGACCTTAAGAATTCTTCATTATTGCACAATTACCATAAAATTTAAATCAATAAACTAATGAAATGGTAAAATGTGAACTCATGAAAAAAAATCATTATGAAGATATAAGTCCTGTGGCTTTATAACCTTTTCATAATATTTCATCTTTAAAGATCTTCCCCAGAAACTTTTTTAAATAAAAGTTTTATTGGAGAAAAATAGAACCACCACGTACACAGGGAAAAGAGCACAAAACTTCAATTAATACAGAGCAACTGAAAATCACAATGATTCAACATAGTTTGCAAATAATTTTTCAATTTCTTAAACAGCTCCCCTTAACTTCTTTTAATTGTCTTGCTAATTTTTCAGATGAAACAGTATCAAGTTTTCAAAGAATTAAGAACCTCAGGGAAGAGACCCGCTTTCAAGATAAGGAAGAAGACATTAAGCTTCCCAATAGGAATAAATCTATTAAAAATGTTTAAAGTAAGTTACAATTCTGTTGTAATAGTCTACATATCTCAGAGACCATCAGGGATGAGTCAGAACACTGTTGCAGATGGTCTAGTATGGAGAGAAGGTAAACAAAATGGCTGCATAGCGTTACTAGAAGATCTCCCGTAAGGAAACCAGAGGAACAAAGAAAATTTAGACAATTGCTGCTCAAAAAGAATTAGGAAGGGATTCTAAATACTATATATAGTTGGACAAGTGTGCAAGATTTTTCAATTAAACAGAAATGGATATATAATATAGATATACATACACATATATGTATGTATACATATGTATATATGGCTGGCCACAGGTTTCTGAAAATTCAAGAAAATAATAGTAGACACAAGAGTTATAAGTCCCAAGCTGAAAGTTAGGACCAGGCATTCTTCCTAATGGCTCCTAACAGGCAAGGACACAGGCTGTTGTGAAAAGCATTAAAGAAGTTTCAATTGAAAAAGAAAAAAAAAACAGTAAACTTTTCTGATTCTCCTCCATGATGAATTTCTTCAAGAAAAAACAAGGAGGCAAAACAGAAACCCACTGACAATAGAGAAGCCTTTTACTCATGTTATTAATTTAAAGAACAATACTTTTGTTATTTTACAAGTATGAACAATCTAAGGACACGTCCCTGAAAAGCAGGTGTCCAATGGCTATAAGAACGCTTCAAGAAATTTTAGAAGGAATTCAGAGATTCCCAAATAGGAATTGTGTGGGCAAAAGAGGAAAGATCTTCATTTCTAGAGTTTCAAGAAACTAGAACAGGATAGTAGTAAAAGCTTTATCAACAAAGAGAAGTGTTGGGATGCTTCCAAAAAATACATATAGTAAAATGGAATGCTAGATCCTAGGAAGCCTATAGCAAACTACAATTGGTCCAAGTTAAACACAGAGGCCAAGTGCCTGTGGCTCATGCCTGTAATCCT
Organism: Dipodomys ordii; assembly: GCF_000151885.1. Classification (NCBI taxonomy): domain Eukaryota; kingdom Metazoa; phylum Chordata; class Mammalia; order Rodentia; family Heteromyidae; genus Dipodomys; species Dipodomys ordii. Next base: position 13,969,541 of record NW_012267254.1, on the reverse strand, counting down.
AGCTACTCAGGAAAATGAGATCTGAGGATTGCAGTTTGAAGCTAGTCCATGAGACTCATCTCCAATTAACTACAAAAAAATCTGGAAGTGAAGCTGTGGCTCAAGTGGTAGAGCGCTACCCTTGAACAAAAAAAGCTCAGGGACAGCGCCCAAGCCCTGAGTTCAAATCCCAGGACTAGCACGTATGCATGCGTGTGTGCACACAAATGCACATTCACACATATGTGCTCTCTCACACACATACACACACACACACACACACACACACACACGAACTATCCAAACGACATTTAAAGACTAAGGCATACTGAAAACTACTTGATGAATTTTTGCTCCTGAAATAACTTACAAATAACATTGATTTTGGTCTCTTTTGCAATTTTCATATTAGATTCATTTATAATATAAAGGAAGAATTGGATTTTTCTCTCCTATGATGTTTCTTTAGTATGACCTGGTCAGAAAATTTTTCTGTTCCAGCTATTTTTGTAAGTACCAGTTAATTAGCACAGTAAACTGAGGGCTAAGCCATATACAAATATCCCATACTCACAAACAGAAAATTTTAAGATTAACTACACAAGATATTATGAAACCAACTGTTGCCTTACTTCAAAACCTGTTTCCAAATAAGATTTCTTTACAAACATCGCTTTCAGCATAACAGAATATTATCTAGTAAAATATCAATAGCTATGACAATTCATTTTTCAAGGGAAATCACAAAACAGGTGAACAATCAAGTCCAAGGTGGTTTTTCTATTTGATAAATACATCCAGAATTCTGTACAGTAAATAAAGTTTGCATGCAGTTTAAGTATCTTTAAATGACATATTAAGCAAATAAACCTTTTGCTTCATAGTTATTGGTGTATAAGAACCCCCCCCCCCAACACAACTGAATAGCCACAGGGATCTCTTCCCCAGTTCCAAAGAGGAATCATAAAGACCAAGAACTTTTCTTAAGAGACTTCTTCACATCATACTAAATAACATGCAAAGAGTTCAACAACATTCTTTTAAAGATAAGTATTACTCTTTAAAATGGGCATGTTAACCACTGAGAGAAAGTCCACTCAATTATTTCCATTAACATTGCTTCATTTTGGTCATCCATAGTATAAAAGAAGTCAAATAATATAGGATCAACAAATTAGTTTATCCATTGGCTACAGCATGACAACAAATGCTTCAAGGCCAACATTCTAAGCAATATAGTTGTACTGATTTGGATTTTCTTTATCTCTTTCCATGTAGTCCCGATCAATTAAAGATTCTATTCTCTTCTTTAGATCAGCAGGCTGCAAAAGAAGACAAATTTTCAATAGAAAGCTCATAATCTTTAGTATAAACCCACTCACCAAAACCCTAATACAAAAATGAACAAGGGATAGTTATGGTGGTGTACACATGATATCCCCGCACTCAGGAGGCTGAGGCAGGAAGATCATAAGTTCTAGGTTGAGTGTAGGCCTCAAACACATATATGGAAAACAAAACAAAGAATCATATCAGGAAAACAAAGGTTTATATACTACATTTTATACATCAATTATCATAGTCTTGCCAGGCACTGATGGCTCATGCCTGTAATCCTAGCTAACATTTGAAGATCATGGTTCAAAACTAGCCCCAGCAGGAAAGTTCCTAAGACTCTTATCTCCCAATTAACTGCCAGAAAACCGGAAATGATGCTTTGACTCAAAGTGATAGAGCACTAGCCTTGAGCAAGAGTCCAGACAGTACCCATGCCCTGAGTTCAAAACTCACAACCACTTAAAAAATAAAATTATCAAAAAATAAAAATAAAATAATCATACTCTTGTCATTGTAATATAATATTTACTACTGCTTATCTATTTTAGAGAGATCTTTCCAGAACCAGCTATCCTATGCATAATGAAATCCAAATTACTAGACTTAGCATAATTTCACACAAGGAACACATTTACAGTTTAGGAAAAAATGGTATTTTGTTTTATAAAAGTAGTTGGAACAAATGACAACTTTGTGTGTGTGTATATGTGTGTGTGTGTGTGTGTGTGCGTGCGCACAAGTATGTACGCTTTCACAAGTGTGTGCATGTGTGCTCCAATACTGGATGATGAACTCAGGGCCTAGGCATTGGCCCTGCCCTTTTTCCACTCAAGGCTGTCACTGTTCAACTGGAGCCACACCTAGACTTCCCACTTTTTGGTGGCTAATTGGAGATAAGACTCTCATAGACTTTCCTGCTTGGACTGGCTTCAAACTGCAATCCTCAGATTTTAGCCTACTGTCCTTAGTACAAATTTATGCAAGCCAGTTTTCAACCAGATGTGGTGGCACAGGCCCTTAATCTTAAACCAGATTGATCTACAAACTAAGGCCCTGTCTCAAAAAAAAAAAAAAAGCTGGTTCTCCAAGTTAGTTTTCATTTTTATAAATTAAATTCTAAAATGTGTGGGAAAACTTACTACACAAAATGACTTGATAAAGTATATAATTTACATCTGCATGTTTCAGGTTTATGTAAGACTTTGTTATCCATTGTAAGTGATCTGGAGTTCAAATATTACTTTTGGCTTAAAAGTCACAAGGAAGCAACTGGGAGCTGGTGGCTCAAGGCTGTAATCCTAGCTAATCAGTAGGCTGGGATCTGAGGATCACAGTTCAAAGCCAGCCCAGGCAATAAAGTCCATGAGACTCTTATCTCCAATTAACCACTAGAAAACCAGAAGTGTCACTGTGGCTCAAGTGATAGAGTGCTCACCTTGAGCTGAAGAGCTCAGGGACAGCTCCCAGACTGAGTTCAAGCCCCACAAATGACAAAAAAAAAAAAAAGTCAAGGAAGCCTATAGCTTGTTTTCATGATTGTACATAACTCTTAGATCACAAAATTCAACTACATGAAACCAAAGCTGCCCATAAAAAAAGTCAGCTCTTAGCATATTCACATGATGGTTCCGAGTCACAGATATCAAAAAGTCTGTTAACGCTTAAGCCTCCTGTATACACAGGATGTAATATTTACAATCAATCTTCACACTTTCTCAAGTAGACTTTAAAATCATCAAAGCTGGGTATGGTAATCCATACTTATAGTCCTAACACTTGGGAGACTGAGGCAGGAGGATCATATGTTAAAGGGCTATACAGAGACCTTGAATAAAAGTCTCTGCTATTTATAATGTTTAATACAATGTAAAGATTTTATACTACATTGTCATGTATTATATAGAGAATAATCCTAGGAAATAATCTGTACATATTCAGTACAGGCCCAACTTTTACATTGTGTTATTATCCAGAATGGCCTTGAATTCAAGCAATCCTCCTACCTCAACCACCACTGAACCCCGTTCCCAGCTAATTTTTTTGGGGGGGGGTCCAGTCGTGGGGCCTGAACTCTGGGCTTGGGTGCTGTCCCTCAGCTCTTCAGCTCAAGGCTAACGCTCTACCACTTGTGCCACAGCGCCACTTCCGGCTTTTTTCTTTTTGCTTATGTGGTGCTGAGGAATCAAACCCAGGGCCTCATGC
>NW_012267254.1:13958274-13962686 GCF_000151885.1 Dipodomys ordii | reverse complement strand
AAAAAGAAAAAAGCCAGAAGTGGTGCTGTGGCTCAAGTGGTAGAGTGCTAGCCTTGAGCTGAAGAGCTGAGGGACAGCTCCCAGGCCCAGAGTTCAGGCTCCACGACCGGACCCAAACAAAAAAAAGAATTAAAAAAAAAAAAAGAAATGGAAAGACAACCGGACCCAAACAAAAAAAAGAATTAAAAAAAAAAAGAAATGGAAAGACATGTGAAGTAAACAGGGCCCAGAGGGACAAAGGATTACTGCTTTCCCTAATATATGGAAGCTAGATTTAGCTTATGAATTTATAAGTATATACACTGGGTGGTATGCAAGTGTATAAAATGTATTAACTGAAATATAGTAGATTGAAGGGAAGATCCAGTGTAATTCCTAAGAAAGGCAAAGTCAAAAGTTCAACAAAATAAACACCAGGAAACTGAAGGGAAAATTTAAAAAGTGTAATTCCTAAGAAAGGCAAAGTCAAAGTCCAACAAAATACACACCAGGAAACAAGTACTTGAAAGGGGTTGGGTGGGGTGAAAAGGAAAGAAGCAGACCAATGAAGGAGAAGAATGGGAGAATATAGTGATTCTAGGCTGGAAGTGAGCACTAGACTTAAGCTAAAAGAGCTCAGGGAATGTGCCCAGGCCCAGAGTTCAAGCCCAAAGATTGGCAAAAAGAAAAAAGTCATATATTCAAATGTAAAACAAACAGAAATTCAGTTTTAATGATAAAGTAAAACGAAATCATTCAAAGTTCACAAATCAAGCAACTTCACAAAGATTTTTTAAAAATATAATCTTTAGTGTTGCTGAGAGCATAGTGCATAGGTTCATATGCTGCTGGACAAAGGAGAAATTTCTGAAACATAATCTGAAATTACTAAGACTTAAAATGTTCATATCCTTTGACCTCAAAATCTACTTCCCTGTATTTACCATAAGGGAAAAATCAGAGAGATTAAGATTTATGTAGAACTGAGCGTGGTGGCACCTGCCTGTAATCCCAACACTTAAGATTGAGGCAGGAGGATCCTTAGTTCTAGGCCAGCCTAGGATATACAAGAAGACATTACCTCAAAAAAATGATTAAGGTACAAAAAATGTTTCCTATAGGCCTGGCACCGGTGGCTCATGCCTGTAATCCTAGCTACTAAGAATGCTGAGGTCAGAGGATTACAGTTCAAATTCAGCCCAGGCAAGAAAGTCCATGAGACTCTTATCTCCAATAAACAACCAGAAAACCAAAGGGGTGCTGTGGCTCATTGGTAGAGTGCTGGTCTTGAGCTCAAGAACAGTGACAAGGCCCAGTGTTCAAGCCCCACAACTGACAAAAAATGAAAAAATGTCTTATAGCTTTATCTTACTATGTTAAACAGTCATGAATATATCCCAACAATGAACAATGATTTAATAAATTATAATGGCCAGGTAAAAGAGTATCACATAGGCTAGGCACAGGTGTTGCCAAGTTTCAAAGCTAGCCCCAGCAGAAAAGTTCATGAACCCCTTTCTCAACCTACAGCTGGGTACAATGGTGTATACTTGTTATCTTTCTTTTTTGGGCCAGGTTGTGGGGCCTAAACTCTGGGCCTGGGCGCTGTCCCTCAGCTCTTCAGCTCAAGGCTAGCACTCTACCGCTTAAGCCACAGTGCCACTTCTGGCTTTTTTCTTTTTGCTTATGTGGTGCTGAGGAATCAAACCCAGGGCCTCATGCATGCAAGGCAAGCAAGCGCTCTACCACTGAGCCACCTTCCCAGCCCCTTGTCATCTTTCTTAAGCTGAGATTGGAAGGGTCTCAGGGCTGGTGCCAGACTAGTCCAGGTAGATTCTATCTCCATGAAAGGAAAGCAAGATGTGTGGTGTATACCTATAATTCCAATAACGATTGGAAGCCTAAAAGGAGGAGCTATGTGTCCACATAGGAAGTGAGAACCTATCCTAAGAATAACCAGTGAAATAAAGGGCTGGAGGCATGGTCCTGAGTTCAAACCCCATTAGAGTTGATAAATAAATAAAATTTTTAGAAAAGAAGAAAAAAGACTGCCATGCAGCAATTTGTCATTTTGCAAATACTTCATAGTGTGGAAAAATTCTAAAGGTTGATTATTAAATAAAAAAATAAAGATATAAAACTATATGGATGGGGGCAGAGGGAGGATGGGAAGGGGTGGGAAGGGGAAACAAAGGAGGAGGCTACAATGCTTGATAAGAAATGTACTCATTATCTTGCCCATGTAATTGTAACTCCTCTGTACAGTATTTTCACAACAAAAAAAAACCTATGCAGATGGGCTGGAGATGTAGAGTAGTAGTAATGTGCTTGCCTAGCATGAGCAAGGCTGTAGGTTTGACCCCCAGCAATTCAGGAAAAGGAAAGTTCATTAACTATTCAGCCAATCACATGCACATCTACCCCCCTCCAAAGAAACCAAAAATTAAACACTGAAGTTTTATCTAGCTAGATATGAGCACAGAAAATATTAATAGTAGTAGTAGTAGTTGTACAACAGGTATAATTTATAATTTTTACTATGAAAATTATCTCTATGTATGTATCTATTTATGTATCTATCTATCTATCTATCTTCACTAATATATCAGAATAGAAATAAGCAAAAGATTTACCGTTTCTTTCATCTGGATTTGATTGATCTTTATCCTGAAAAGTTTGTGTTTGAAATCATCATTACAAATGAACTTGTCACCATCTTCAATGTCTTTACCCTTTGGATTTTTTGCCAAGACTCTAGCTTTGCCACAAGCTAATGATTGCAGTGTTCTCCTTAACTCTCCATCCTCTGAAGAAAGAACAGTTTTAGTTATTGGTTAGTAGATTCAGCATTGAAGAGTGACATTCAACATCAATGTATTTTCCACCCACACATCTATTAAAGCTGTTTCATTTACCCCAAGGTCACCGAAGACTTTTCTGTTCTATTTAAAAGCAGGTTTCAGCCAGGCACCAGTGGCTCACACCTGTAATCCTAGCTACTCAGGAGGCTGAGATCTGAGGACAGAGGTTCAAAGCCAGCCTGGGCAGGAAAAGTCTGAGAGCCTCTTATCTCCAATAAACCACTCAGAAAACCAGAAGTGGAGCTGTGACTCAAGTGGTAAAGCACTAGCCTTGAGCTGAAATGCTCAGGGACAGCACCCAGGCCCAGAGTTCAAGCTTGGTGACTGACCAAAAAAGGAAAATAAAAACAGATTTCCTGAGGCTGGGAATGTGGCTTAGTGGCAGAGTGCTTGCCTAGCATAAATGAAGCCCTGGGTTCAATTCTTCAGTACCACATAAACAGAGAAATCCGGAAGTGGAACTGTGGCTCAAGTAGTAGAGTGCTAGCCTTGAGCAAAAGAAGCTCAAGGACAGTGTCCAGGCCTGAGTTCAAGCCCCAGGACTGTCAAAAAAAAAAGCAGGTTTCCTAGCTGTCTCCTAAAAGTGTCAATCAGTCCATGCAGACAACTAGCAAATCATCAGCAATAACATTTTACTTCTCTCTAATTTCTCATCTACAGGGTATCTCCATTTGGGTGTTTTGCTATTAACTCCAATATGAGCATAATGTTCTATAATCTCAATTTTCCCATAAATTTTTATGCTTTTCCAAACTGTTAGTAATATTACTATAACTTATACTGGTGACATAATCCTGGAATCATCTTTAACGTCTTTGATCTAATTCCTCTATGTATCTAGGAGTTGTTTTTATTTATGTATTTATATATTTTATTTATTTATTGTTAGTCATGATGCTTGAACATAGGGTCTGGGTGCTGTCCCTGATCTCTAGCACTGCACCACTTTCTAGTAGTTGCTTTTTAGAAAAAGCTCTTCTCCATTCTCACTGCCTCATTCTAGTATAAGCCCCTTAGTTCTTTATCCCTGGATTATCTTTATAGCTTCTGAACTACAACCTCTTCATTCTCCAAGTTGTCCTATTGATTTCAGGAAAGTTGTCCAAGCAAGGTATTCCCATTACATCACACATGAGACAAATAGAACATGTATTTAGTTTACTAGACTTATCAGGCTCCATGATCAGATCCTACCTATCTTACTTAATACATTTTATTTCTCACTTGTCTAGGCTACAATTAGGCTTTTTGATTTCTGCCTACATTCTACTGTTTCTATTCCAAGCCTCATTTCAAATGGGTTTCCCCCTGCTTTAATATGCTTTTTTTTGACAGTCTTGGAGCTTGAACTCAGGGTCTAGGCACTGTCCCTGAGCTTCTTTTGCTCAAGGCTAGCACTCAACTACTTAAGCCACAGTAACATTTCTGGCTTTTTCTGAGTAGTTTACTGAGAATAAGAGTCACAGAGCCAGGGGCTGGTGGCTCATGCCTGTAATCCTAGCTACTCAGGAGGCTGAGATCTGAGGATTGCGGTTCAAAGCCAGCCCGGGCAGGAGAGACCGTGAGACTCCT